>NC_056738.1:257543460-257760960 GCF_019279795.1 Protopterus annectens
GTTACCTATATAACTTCGAATGGTCATAACATCTAAAGTCAAAACATCAAGACCATAACATCTAAACTTCAAAATATCTAAAAGTCATAACATTGAATCTCAAAACATTGAAAACTACAAAGCAACTATAAATAACATCCCACACACTATTTACTATGTTTCTGCAGGGGGGCAAGCCCCCCTGCAGCCCTCACACCCCCTGTAAATTAAATATACCAACTCCGAGATTGCACTACAGTGGGGTTAGGAAATTTACTTTTTCCCCCACTGTAGTGTGATCTTGTAGTTGGTATATTTAATTTATGGGGTGTGTGGGGGCAGAGACCCCCACTTGGGGGTTGCAGGGGCGCTTGCCCCCCTGCAGAAACATAGTAAATAGTGTGTGGGATGTTATCTATAGTTGCTTTGTAGTTTTGTAGTTTTCAATGTTTTCAGATTCAATGTTATGACTTTTAGATGTTTTGAAGTTTAGATGTTATGGTCTTGATGTTTTGAGTTTAGATGTTATGAGGAGTAGATGTTTTGATAGGTAACTATATATATATATATATATATATATATATATATATATATATATATATATATATATACACACACAGGTGTACTTTCATTTGTCGAAAGCTGATTCTTTCGACAAGCAAAAGTTTGACCAAATTTACGTGAAAGTGCCCTTAACTCATTCACCCAATGGAGCTCATGAAGTTTGAACTGTAACTTCCAATGGGCAGAGCCTAAGCCTTTTGAGAAAATCACATTATGCCCTCACATTTCAAACAAACGTTCATATCTCTGAAACCATAGGTGTATGAAAGAAGTATAAATGGCAAACTCTTCAGCACAAACTACGTTTTATACTGGTAGTATTCTTTAGGTTCTAGGTCTTAAGCTAAATTTTATATGTCACGGTATACACAGTAACTATTACATTTGTAACATTTTATAAACAACTTACAATATCTCGGCAACATCTCAAGTTATACACATACAGTTAGCAGCATTATATTAATCTAAATGTGAGCTTTCTTATGGGGCTAAGGGGTTCTGTCTGTGTTACTTGGTTGTTGAGGTATTTAGAAAAATGTAAAAATTATATTTATATAAATTAATATCATAAAAACAACAGTTAATATCTATTTACCTGCACTAGACTGCAGGACAGAAGCGTGCTGCAGTGGAGATTAGGGAATATACCTTTTCCCCATTGTAGTGTGATCTTGGAATTAGTATATATAAAGTAGCGGGGTGTAGGGAGGCTTGCCCCCTTGCAAAACTGCCTTTGCAATGTTTTATTGTTTTTATTTTACCGGTTCAGTGAACCGGTATTCATGAAAGTGCACTTTCATTTAAGTGCACTTTCACGTAATAGGGATCGTAATTTTGTTTTTGTAAAGAACAAGCTTTCGATAAACAAAACTAGACCTATATATATATATATATATATATATATATATATATATATATATATATATTTATTGATATAGACATAAAATATGTTTTTCAACTAAGTTAATGATCGACTCCTTTATAATAAGTGGAAGCTTAGTCCATAATCTTTTTTGGTATTATTGATATTTATTTTTAGTTTTGGGTTTTATAATCTAGAATTAACCCTCTTAAAAATGTGTTCCAGAGATGGGCTTTCAAACAGAATAGGTGCAGATATTGCTTTATAGGACAAGTATGGGTTCACCTATTAATTGTTGCACATTTTCATATTCTTTCGAGGGACTTGTTTGAAGGCTTAGAACATGCAGTATTGTGTTCGGTAATGGGTCATTTCATTGTGACATAAAGTAGTGCAGTGTGCCTGGAATGACGAGACATGCCCTTCAGAATTAGATGGGCTACAAAATATGCTTTCCAATCTTTGGTACCAACACAATGGTCAGAGTGTCAATTATTGTTTACCTTTGTCTCAGGATGTATAATTATCGTCTCAACGTTTATAAGCTGACTATTTAGTGAAGTCATTACTATTGTATCAGGTGTATATCTTTTGTAGACCATCTTGGAGAACTTGTCTTTTATTGAAATGATTATTTGTCCCAGTTTGCAGTCATTATGTTTGGTAATATATAGCCCATTTCTAATTTTAGATCTAACAACAGTCCAAAGAAGCACATTACTCTGTGGGACATCAGCAGTGTTAACCTTTGCTGAGATAGATAAATAATCCCACTTCCCTGGTTTGTTGTGTAGTGTTTTACCCACTAAATTGCACATAAATTGATATTTAATGCTTTTAATCTGTCAGTTATTCCTTTCTAAGGGATAATGTCATATGCCTTAACAAAGTCAAGATAAGCAACATATGTTTTCAGCCCTTCATAAAAGGTGCTGTTACATATTCAAAAATGCCACAAGTCTCAGAAGGCAAGATCTGCTCTTAACAAACCAAAGAAGAAATTAAAGGAAAGAAAAATGTGAAATAAAGTGGAGTGTATAAGATTTTATTTTTCAACATGATAAGAAAAGCAGAAGTCTGCCAAAGGGGGAAAAACGTTTTTTCTCCATGTACTTTATATCGATCTTCTACGTTATAGACCATCAAGCCACCCCTAGCAGTGTAGAACCCATTCATTTCCTGGGGTAGGGAATATGTCCATCAAATTCACTTGGTGAGGACCATCCAGTGGGGTCATCATCCAAGCCGAAATCAGGGTGATTACTGCTCACACTGGCATCCTATCAATGAGATCATCTTTGTATTAAACCCCTCCCGAATGATAAGGTAAGCATATTCATCACGGTACAGAATACCTATGCCCTTCTATCACTTTGTGTCAAACTCCCTGCATGTGGCCATCAAGGGCTATAATCACTGGTTTGGGTGGCCACATCCATGTCAACCCTAAAGAAATTTAACCATGATGAAAAGGAGTATGTGAAAGATGTGGCTTATCCACGACCACCAGTTGTACATCAAACTGTTTATGAAGGTGATATTGTTGGTGTAGACAGTGATGCTGGTGTGATGGTTAATGAATTGGAAGGCCAGGATAATTTCAATGATGACATCCCTTTAGACAACCCCCCCCCCCCGAGGAGATCCGAGAGATTAATGAATCAGAGGGGGGAGAACAATCAGAGCTTCTGTCAACAATACCCACCCATTCAGACATTCCCCCAACAAGCATGGACCAGGGAGAAGGGGAAGGGGAGAGGGAAAGGGAGATCAAGTTGGCGGCAGACATATTGGAATTGAACACAGATCCTGTGGTTAAAATCATTTTTAACACTACAGGGGATTTTAAAGTGTTTAATTACAGCCATGTCGATGTCACTGAGGAGTGGGCCAATTTATTTGAATAAGGTTTAACATGTGTTCCTGCACAGAAAGCCAAATTGGACCAGGTTTTGGTTCAATTCAAGTTGTTTTTGAGGAAACTCAATTTTAACATTCTTTTTGATGATGGCTTGTATAACACAGATTTATACAGGAACAAAAGGCCCAGTAAATTTAACCCACCCCTACATCCTTTAATACTTGTTTTTGAAAAACTTTGTGAAGATGAAATCAGGAAAATTGTTAGTATTCCATCTTGTTGCCCTATTAACTTAAGCATGGATGAACATCTTTTATTGCAGCACATTCGTAGTGAGGCATCTATTCGTATCATGCAGCCAGATAAAGGTGGTGGACTGGTGGTCATGAGTACAAATGATTAAATTAATAAAATGTTTTCTATTTTATTTTCGGATGTGTATGAAGAAATATCTCTAAATGAGTTAAATGGGGCTCTTCATAGAATTGACTTGGCCCTTGAGGATCTTTCTTTTAAACAATCAAGTCTCACTTAGTGAAATGGACTATTTCAAGGTCCAATTTCCTAGAACACCTACCATTTGTGGTCTTCCCAAGGTTCACAAATGCCTTGAGGATCCCCCACTGAGGCAAATAGTTGATGCCAAAGGGTCCAAGACATTCTTTATTGCTAAATATATCGATCAGGAGACCAAGAGTGTGTTTAATAATTATCCTGCTTTGTTAAAGGATTTGTGGGATTTTTTATCTAATGTCAATAACAGTTTATATAGAGAAGATATTCTTTTTGTATGCATTGATGTTAAAGATTTATATTCTAGCATCCCGCATGATACTGCCATTGACTGTTTTTTTCAATATTTAGTGCCTATTCTTGGACATGACAAAAGTTTGGTTATCAGTAGTCTCATGGATTTAGTTTTGCAAAATAATTTCATTAGTTTTGAGGGCCATTTATTCAAGCAAATCCAGGTGTTGCCATGGGTGCTGCTTGTGCACATGTATTTGCCAACATAGTTATGGCCTTTTGGGAAACTAATTTTATTTTTTCTTTTGAGTTCATAGATAGTTGGTGTTTATATAAATGCTTTATTGATGACATCATTATTTTTTGGGTTGACACTAAGGAAAGACTTGAAGCTTTTTTTGAATTCATCAATTCTTCTACTGATTTTTAAGGTTTACAATGTCAGTCAATGCCACACGGGTCAATTTTTTGGATGTCACTCTTTCTAAGAACAGGGAATCAGGTAACTTTGATTCCACATTATGCAGGAAACCGACTTTTTCAAATTCTTACTTGCATTTCCAGAGTTGGCATCCTATGCATCAAAAGAAGGCCATTGTTAGAGGCCAATGTGTCAGATTGATCAGGATGGTTAGTCAAGAAAGTTTTTCTTGAGGAATGCAGTAAGTTATTTGATATGTTTTTTTGGAGAGGTTATCCTGAGGATTTTTTAACAGAAATCTTTACTGAAGTTACAGGGAAGAGATCATCTGGGTTTTATACCCCTCTTCTTGGCAAGTCCCTTGCTCAAGTTGTTAATCCTGTTGATTCTAGTTTGGTATCAACCAGCTTGTCTCATGGTAAGACCTTGATTTTGCCATTTAATTTACAATACAGGGAAATCAAGTGCATCATTAATAAATTTTGAGAGATTTTCAAATGTGATGGGAATATTTCTAACAAACTAGGTGAAAGACCGTTGGTGGTTTATCAAAAAGATGCCTGTTTTAAAACCATGATTGAAAGAATCATGTCCAATTCATATACAGGTAGAGTAAATAAATGCGGTCACTGTTCTCAGTGTAAATATATTCTTGAGGGTACTGAATGCTTTGTACATGGTTACAGCAAAATCAAGCACAAGAAGAGATCCAATTGTGATAGTAAGGGCATTGTTTATGTTGCTTTGTGTCAACAGTGTACTTGTTTTTACATTGGCAAAACCATCAGACAGTTTAGGTACAGGATTTATCAGCATTATTATGACATTAGTAAAAAGGATGAGCGAAATGCCCTTTATAGACATATAAAGGGTTTTCCTTTGCATTCATTTAAATTTTCTGTTTTAGACAATGTTGATGTTGACCGTAGAGGTGGTCCCCGTGATATCTTTCTTGAATTCCTGAAGCTTAGATGGCAGCTTAGGTGTAATGCTACACGTTATCTAGGTCTTAATGATGTAATTTCCATTGCTAGTCTCCTCAAGCTTAAATCTATGTTTGCCATTTAAACAATTTTTAACAATATATATTTTTATTGATTTGTTATTGTATGCGTATTGCTTATGTATGTTTTTATATGTCATTTAGAAGCTTTATATTTTCAATTTATTACATATATATACATTTATATATATATTTTATGGTTTACGAAAATATTTAACATGTATAGGCTATATATTGTGTATGTTTTCTTTTTTGTATTTGTTTATAAGGATTGGGTATTTCACTTTAATTTTGTCTTTTTGCATCAAGAATCAATTATTCAATTAATTGATTACTTGGTGCTATTGACTTCAATTGGGCGGGTATTTATATGCTTGTTCAGTGTCTGGTTTGTTTTCTGAGAAAGTCCAGCCATTTGGCAGATGAAAGTGCTTAATAAACTGTTTTTCCTACTGTGTTGGTGTTTTTCACAGTTGCCTTTGATATTTCTGTTTTTTTCTCCATGTACTTTTTATCGATCTTCTACATTATAGACCATCAAGCCACCCATAGCAGTGTAGAACCCATTCATTTCCTGGGGTAGGGAATATGTCAATCAAATTCACTTGGTGAGGACCATCCAGTGGGGTCATCATCCAAGCAGAAATCAGGGTGATTACTGCTCACACTGGCATCCTATCAATGAGATCATCTTTGTATTAAACTCCTCCCGGCTGATGAGGTAAGCATATTCATCATGGTACAGAATACCTATGCCCTTCTATCACTTTATGTCAAACTCCCTGCATGTGGCCATCAAGGGCTATAATCACTGGTTTGGGTGGCTACATCCATGTCAACCCCACAGAACTCTCTGCCCTGTGTCTCCATCTATGTCCTTCAGCAGAGATCATGTCTGGAAGTGATGGCATAAACTGTCTGCAGCCCACCTCCTCCATCCCAGAATTAGCAAACCCATCCTCTCAGCCTGCACTATCAAGCATGTCAGCCACTAAATGAACTCAAATTATCCAGGTTAAACTCAACGTTCTGTCCCTCTAGTCCATCACTCTTGCTAATACTGCCTATTTCATTCCAAGAAGAAAAGAATAAAACTGCGTGCAAAGCAAAGGAAAAAGGATCGCATTCCTAAGAAGTGTAATAGCACTCTGACCCTCTCGCTCATTTATAATCATGGTACACAAAGCCCTGCAGCTAGATTCTCCTGTTTGACATGTTATGGATAAGTCTGTGACAAAAGCTTCTGGCAATACGTATGAAAATCTGACAAATTTATAAATGTGCTAATCAGTTTAAGCACATACACTTAGGGTTTCAAAGTTCCCCATATCTTCACCACCTTTTATTTATTTATTTTTATATTACAGTTTGTTTACCAGGATAGTCCATTGGGCCGAGAAGTGGCCATTTTCAATGGAGTCCTGAGGAGAAAAGCTCCATAAAAGACATTATACAATGTAAACAAATCACAGGCAATTGAGTGATACAGTAATACAGCTGAAGAACATAGTAGTAAAATTTCAATATACAATAGGAATTTTAAAAGAAAAGAAAAAAAATGAATTTGTTTTGCAACCCTTTTTATAAACAGTCTTTATCCAGTGAATTCAATAAGCTATGTACATGCTAAGTGAAGAGTCTCATTTCAGGAATTTCTGTGGTCATGATAATGCAGACATTATAATGATATTCTTTACCTTCTCATCTTCTGTGAAGTAAATGTCTCAGACATGCAAAACCAGAGAGTAAAACATTTTATATTATGTTATAGTCTCTCAACATTCTTGCAAATAATAGCTTCAGAAAGGGGAACATGTATTTAGCCTGTGGAAGGAAACACACATTACATGCTTCTATAAAGGTAGTTCATCACAAGTGCCAAATGATGACAGGCTCATAGCTGTCTAAACACTGAAGCTAGAAGGCTGAATCAAATACTACATCAGCAATTAATAAATCACAAAGAATTGCAAAACATCTTAAATATGTCACTGTCCGTAGTTACAAAAGGCATCATAATTAATCAAACAAGTAAAGGATTAAATAAATAAATACAATCAAATAAATGTGAGTAATTTGTATCAAGTTTGTTTTTGGATGTATCCAAAGCCTTTGACACCATTATGTCACATGGAGCTTTTAAAGAAATTGCCTACCGTAAAAATGCAAAAAGGAAAATTTACACTGGTACAACTGTTATCTACAGGTAGGAAGTATGTCATTAGATGACTAAAAGAACTGTCTGTGGAATTTAGAAGTGAAAACGTTGTCCCTCAGGGATACTTAGACCACTGCTCTTCAGCCTATACATAAGCCCACTAACTGACCACTATATTAACCTTTTATTGGTACAGAATGCCAGTGATGCATCACTGTTGTGTGCAACATGCACTGGTTTAGCATTCAGTCTCCTGACTAGGTTAGAACTAACAACATAAACCACCCAAACTTTTACTGTATGTAAGACATATCAATGTGATCTTCAAACTTTCTGGAAGTAGTCATAAATTAGATATAGACTTGATTACCGCTTACAAAATAATATGTCAACTGTTCCATCCTGTACTGTTCCTTCCCCATCATTTCATTAAACAGTATAGTCCAGGTAGGACCCAGAGATCAGCAGACAACCTCCTTGTTAAAACTGTTAAAAAATAATCTTATGGTGATGTGCTGTATAGAAATTCTAACACTTGGAGCCACCTTCCTTTGCAAGTACAGACTACAGGTAAGGAGTAGAAGTAATATATATGCTTGAAAAAAATGCCTTGGATACAACCTTAACTTACTCAAATATATGAGTTGTTAAACAAAAGTGTGCTCTTTTTATTGCAATATTTTTCACTTTATTTTTCTTGGAGTTTTAAAAGTTCTAAGTTATGGTCAGGGAGCAAATATTTATGCAAAGCAAGTAGCTATATTTAAATTATGGGAGAAGTAGAGAAATAACATTTATTTTATATAAGGTAAGGAATAAAGTTCACATTTTAATCATGTTAATGACCGGGTATGATTGCTGGATGAGTGTATGAGTTTTTCTGATTTTGGATTTGATTTATAGTTTGCATACTTATGTTTTTTTTTTTTTTTTCTTTTCTGTTTTACTGCTTTTATTGCAGTGTTCTTTTTAATTTCAGTTTGTTTGTTCTTGAAGTTTTCAAAGTTCTAGGTTAAGCCCAGGAAATAAGCAGTGAGTTGCATTTTTTATGTCCAAAGGGATTAACTTAATCTGATTTGTGGAAGGTGGTGAGAAATAGCATTTTTACTTAAGAGAAGGAAAACATGTCAAGGTAATTTGTTGCAGATGGTAGATAGTCAGCTCTGTGAGTATTTCACCGCATTTACCTTGTTCCTGTTGTTTTTTTAGCCCATTGCTGCCATGTTCTTGCCCATATAGGAAACTCCGACTGGGTAGGAAACTTATTTTCATCAGAGGTCTGGAGAAAAAAGCTCCAGAAATACAGATAAGAGAACATATTATTTAACAATAGAATGTTTAACAATAGTGGTACAGTAAACAATATTGATAAAATGAAAGAAGATAATACATAAAATATTTTCATTTACATAGTGACAAGAGGAGAAAGGTACAAAGTAAACATCTAATCTGTGGAGATATTGTCTAAATTTTTACAAACTTTTACAAGAATGCCTGACATGTATAGATTTATATTGTACTATAGTTCTCATTGATGTAAACAGACATTGAACTGGATTTAGTGGAGCAGAGTTTGCTGGTGACAAACTACTGTGCAATAATGTAGGCAAAATTCCTGAACCACACAAAAATATTCCCATTTATATGGTGATAACAAAGGTGCATTATTTATAGAGTACATAGAATATTCTCATTTACATAGTGAAGTGGAGTTAGGATACAAGCTTTATATCTGAAAGGTGCACATACGGTCCATTTTGTAGGGACTTTTTCATGATTGCTTGAGATGTATATGTTTCTCTTATATTGTAGTTTTTGTATATGTAAACAGACTTGTTTTATATAATAGAAACAAAGTTTAAAAAGAGTTTTTTTTTTTTTTTGTAATAAGAAAGGTGGCAAGGATCATTTAGGCTTTGTATAGTGGAAGCTTTAGGGAGAAAAGATAAGGCGAAAAGTGACCGTATTAGTAGCCAAACTGTAGAAAGCATTAGCAGGGAGAGAAAGAAAAAGTATAGGAGCAAAGTTAGAAAAGTTCCAGTAATATAAGGGTACAGGCTTGGTAAGAATGATATAAGATAGATGCTGATGGGTAAAAAGAAAAAAGGTAGTAAGGGGGAAAGAAAAGAGGTGGGTGGAGGAGGAAGGGGAGCTAGAATAAAATAGGGAAAGAGAAAAAAGGATATGGGGTAGGCAGAGTGGGCTGGTAGAATGGGGTGCAGAGTGAGAGGAAGGTTAGATTGTGAACAGGGACAGATACTTGCTCTTGATAGATGTTCCTGTAGTTTAAATGTGAACTTTTTGAGGTTTAGGGTAGTTCTAATGTCTAAGGGTAGCATGTTCCGTAATTTGGTAACTGAGTATGAGTGTAAAGACTGCCCAGCAGTTTTGTTTGGTTTATAAAGAGTTAGGAGTTATTTGTTCTCAGAATGTACAGCTCAATTTGTTATATATGTTTGGAGTAATGAATTTATGGCAAGACAGGATTCAGAGTTATAGATAATTTTATGAGCCATTGTCAGTTGTAGGTAGTTGAGTTCTGGGGGAGTTTTAGCCAGTTAAGGGATGTAAGAGCAGTACAATGGTGTTTATAGAATGGGGATCCTGTTGTGAATTTTGCAATTCTATTGTAGCATGACTCAAGCTTACTTTTTAGTATAGATTAAAGGGACCCATATAGTAAGGGGGTTATTAAGCACATTGAGACTACCTTTATTTTAGTGGCTGGGTCCATAAAATGTTTGTGTCTATAAAGCATTCCAAGTTTAAGGTGATTTTTCTTTTAATAGTACTGTGTATGTGAAGATCGAAAGAAAGTTTGTTGTCTATGGTTACCCCTAACAGTTTGGTGTGTGGGTTCACTTCTCTTTATGTGTTATTTAGAGAGTATACTTTGAAGTCTGTTGGTTGAGTTTTTGGTGTGAAAAGAAGTAATTTATTTTTATTAGGGATGAGTAAAAGTTGCGCATTGTTAATCCAGGATTCAATGGATAAGAAGGCATATTGGGTTATATCCCTAAGGTGGGTAATATTATAGGAGGAGGAAATAAGACTTGAATCATCAGCATACTGAATGAGAGTATGTTGACAGAAAGCAGTATACAGGTTGTTTATAAAGATGTTCAAAAGAAGAGAACCAAGGATGGACCCTTGTGGTGATCCTGTTTTATTTATTTGATATTTTCAGAGAGCACTTTGCCATTTTACTCATTGTTGTCTTTGAGCTAAATAGCTTGAGAGCCATTGTTGAGAAGTGTGAGTTAGGCCAAGGGAAGAATGTTCCTGTAACAATTTTTGATGTGAGACCATGTCAAATGCTTGTGATGAGTGAAGAAATATTGCTGTGGTTAGTTGGATGGAGTCTCTGGCTTTATTAATCATATCAGTAAAGGATACTAAAGCAGTTTCTGTGCTATGCTATATCAATCTGACAATAAAAGTCCTCACCACTCTTAATTTATCTACTTGTACTAATGAACAGTATAAGATTATACTGGGATGACACTACCACAAATTGATTAAATATGACTTACCCTCACTTGTATACTTTTCTACCCGCTGCAATACATACAGTTTTAAACCCCCTTTTCAAACTTACTTTTAACACTTCTGAACTATTTCCCATGCTATTCTATAAGCATAGTAGAAAAGGCCTAACTAAATACTAAAAATGTATATTTACTAAAAAATATTCAAGAAAAATCAAATAAAAAAGCTTGAGATCCAATATTGCAACATAGATGGAATTGAGCAAACTGGAGAAGAAGAGCAGGGGAGACATTTGTGAGGTTGTTGTCAGGATGTGGAGCAGTTTTTTTTTTTAATTCAGGGAGATTTGAGATGGCAAACAGTGTTTGTGCCATAGTAGACTAAGCTTTCCTACTACAATTGATACTATTCTCAGCAAAATGCACATAATGATACACAGAATATCACTGTGCAGCTGGAGTAAATAAATAAATAAATAGTGCTGTTAGCCTCTTTGTATAAAGTGCACTGATTTGTGTAAGTAAAACTGATCTAAAAACACATCTATAGAATTTATTGTACTATAGCATTACCAGAGTACATATTCCTAATGCAGGGATTTGTGGACATAGCATTCATGTGAAAACAGAGCTTTAGTATTTGTTGAACTGTAAATGCTATAATTACTTGTCAGACTTCAATGGTGGTTCACGGGACTAAATGCAGATGTCAGGTTAGTACATAATATACAAAAATATACTAGAAGAGTACAGGTTAGAATACTGGAACATGTGAGGGATAGCAAGAATGAAACCCCTTGACTGGAGTTGCTGCTGATGCAGAGGATGTATATGTTGGTAGAGTGGATAGTTTAAATTAAGTACTATAGCCCCTCCATGCCACTCTTTGAAGACGAGGCTATACAATCGAACTAAAACCAGCTAACAATAAACTATAGGCATTGTCCGCTATTTGTGAGTACGTTCACCCAAAATAAGAATTCAGCAAAGCATATCAATTCACAGGCCGTTTAAATATGTCATGACAAAAAACACATTACATCAAAAAAAACAACAACTAAGCAAATGCTCTACCATGTATCTTTCATGTGCATTCAAGTTTAAAATATATTTGATAGAAATAATGTCATTCAAACTAGGGGACACTGATGCCTTTAGCCTAATGTGCATCTTATCTTTGTATTTTTCTAACAAAGTTTTAAGATCTCCACCCCTTGCTAAAATCTCAGCAATATCCAAAACAAACAAACAAGCAAACAAACTAACAAACAAAACATTATTTGTCATGGTCCTAATAAAACAACACAGACACCCAAAGACATTTGACGACCTTTATTGTAATGAAACTGAATAACAAAATCAAACTTTATTGAGCCACAAAGATCGAACGTTGCAACAAATAAGATAGTAAACATAAGGGCAGCACACCCACTCACCCTTTGATAAACAGCGTCCCCCACTTGCTCACTTATCATAGTAATCATGAAAGCAGCATCCCCACTCACCTTAATATAATCAATTCCATAATTCCATTCCAAGTCATCCACCATCAAATCACTACCTCAATTCCAAATATCCTACTGAGGGGGACAGAAGAGGGTCAAGCCTGACCCTCTTCTCTGCCCCTCAAGCCATCACCAAATGGGCGGGCTGGGAGGGCAACAAGACCACACCAAAATGTGCTTACTCATACCAGTTTCCCCTACAAACCCCCCCCTAAGACCCAGCCCTACGCCTTACTTCACTTTCTTCCTCAGCTCCCAACTTAATTAACTCTTTCCTACCCACTCCCTACCTACACAACCTAACTTACCTATCTCCCTACATCCAGCCCCCCCCCCACTCTATTCATACCAAGGTCGTCCCGTGACAAATTCATCTGTTCCAAACTTCACCTGTCACGGCCCTAATAAAACAACACAGACACCCAAAGACATTTGACAATCTTTATTGTAATGAAAATTAATAACAAACATCAAACTTTCTTGAGCCACAAAGATCCAACATTGCAACAAATAAGATAGTAAACATAAGGGCAGCGCACACACTCACCCTTGGATAAGCAGTGTTCCCCACTTGCTCACTTATCATAGTAATCATGAAGGCAGCATCCCCGCTCACTTTAATATCATCAATTCCATAATTCCATTCCAAGTCATCCACCATCAAATCACCACCTCAGTTCCAAATATCCTACTGAGGGGGACAGAAGAGTGTCACGCCTGACCCTCTTCTCCACCCACCAGCCCAAAGGGTGTTCCCGCTCAGACCATACCACTTTTCAATAGATCCTCCACCTTCAAGCCCATGTTAAGATTAAATAAATCAAGCACAAATTTATTGACATGAACTCCATCTGACCTATACCATACATGGCCCCTGATTTCAAACTCCACATGCCATATCGTATGCACCCCAATATCCTTCAAACATTTTGCCAACGTAAAATTAACATGCCTCCGAGCTCTCTCCACTGCCATAAAATTCCTTGCCTCTCTCCACACCAACCAGGGAATAATCTCAGACCATATCAAAACCAAAGATGGATACATCCTCCTCAATGCTAACACATCCTCATAAATGTGATATACCAACTGCCTTTTCGGAACATTACCTAAATCATTCCCTCCTACAAAACCTACGGCAACCCCCATTTACTCTGTAACCCAATAAATACATGCAATATCCTGATCCACATCAACCCTCTAACACCATGCCAGATGACCTTCCATCCAAAATGGTCCAGCCCTTCTGTTGCGTCTAATTGCTACACGCCTAGCTGCCCAAAAGAGTAACCCAAGATGATGAGCCTTCTGCTACTTAAAAAAAAATTGTAAACAAAGCCTGCCACAAAACTACTTAATATAAGACAAAAAGGCATTGGAGGACCATCCTCCCACCCTCTTGATGACTTCTATAGAATTTCCTTCCTTCGCTAAATCTGATGTCCTACTCATCCTAAAAGAATGAGAAGAAAACTTATCCCCTTCTAAACCAACACTACAAAGAGCCCTTTTCATAATCAAATTCAATTGGTCATTCATTAAGCCTTTGCTTCCTACTGAAGTAAAAATCAAACCTTGCACTCTACCCCTCTGAATCACCCACAATCTCTTGCCCCACACCACTGGACATCTCCAACGTACCTCAGTCACTATCAATACCATCAGGGCCCCATGTCCATCCTAATCCATCTTCGAAGACCGCAGCCAAATGTGCACCACCCTAGGCAACATGAACACATCCTCCCATTGTAACAAACCCAATAACTCAGACACTCTAAACACCCCACAAGACATCCACATGCAAACCGTGCTCCACACCACATACTCCTCCAAGGATCCACAAACCTTACCTAAATCCCATAGCAACCAGCTTAAAATCTCCTTTGTTACCGGCCATCTCCTATCTATGACCCCACCTTCAACTCTGCCCCAACCCTTTAATACTCGACTCACCACCCAAGACCTAGTCCAATTCTGCAATCCGGTCAAATGAGTGAAAGCAGTAATAGCTGCCAACACCACCCTCACTGTCCTAACTACCCTTCCCTGTTCCCTCAACATGGCCAAGTAATGCAACAACAAAACCTCTGACCACTCACACTCCTCATCTGGTAACTGCCTCAAGAACTGGTCAAAATGAAATAAAGCCCTGCTGTAAGCTCTTCTTGTAGACACCGCCCATGACTGCTGCACCAACCTGCCAATTACTATGGACCAATCTGCCAAATGTCCAGAATGACTGCCGGATGCAATGCCACTGATGGGGCCACCTGCCAAGCCCTGCAAAACTGAAAACGAGACAAGCTATCAGCTATCATTTTTAACTCCAGGCACATCTAATGCTGTAAAGGAAAAGTTAATCATTAAACTTTGCAATACCAGTTTCCTGAGAACAAGCAACAAATGAGGATATTTAGCCATCTTAACCTACAGCACTCTCACCACCATAGTATTATCCAAATAAAAAAACACCCTCCTACCTTTTAAACAATCCTGCTAAACCACAGAAGCTACCCAAATTGGCATCAACTCCAAAAAGGCAACATCCCATTTCTACTCTTCTGACCAATGCTCTGGTCAAGGGGCCAAAAACCACTGGGCTGCAAATTAAGCTCCCATGCCCAGACCCCCAGCTGCATCAGTAAATAACTGTAGCTCCCACTGCTTTACCCAGTCCAACTGCCAAAATGAAATCCCATTAAACTGTTCCAAACATTCCATCCACAACTCTAGATCCTCTTGCACTAGTTTAGTGACCTGCACCATGTGGTGCTTACTCCTCCATCCTTTCAAAAGGAATGCTACAGACTGGCAAAACATGCACCCCAGATGCACAGGCCTACAAGGGAAATTCATCAAACCCAACAATTCCATAACCTCTCGCACCTGAACCTTGGACTTCACCCAACAGATTTTCTCCTGCAGCAGAACCAACTTGTCATGCAGTAAACAAAACAAACCCTGTCCTGCATCTACTGCCAAGCCCAAAAATTCCAACACCTTCACAGGGCTCTCTAACATATGTTTAGTCAAAAGAACTCCAAGGGACTCACACTTCCCCACAAACTCACACAGAGCTGCTTGTTCCTTATCTCGACCATCACCCACCATCAAAAAATCAGCTAAATAGTGAACTGCTTGCTGATCCTCCACTCTCTGCTGCCAAATCCAATGGAGTGCTGAGCTAAACTTTTCAAAATTGAAACAAGCCACTGCACATCCCATAGGCATGTCATTGTCAAAATAAAATTTATCCCCAACCATCATGCCTAACAAAGACCAATCCTCCTCCCACACTGGCAACAAATGAAAAGCTGACTCAATATCTACTTTAACTAACCAGGGATCCTCAAAACTCCTGATATTTCGAACCGCATCATCCAGAGATGAATACGTGACTTTAACCACTGCACTGGGTATGAAGTCATTCACAGACTTACCCCCAGGGTATGACAAATGATGAATTAAACAAAATTCACCTTGCTTTTTCTTAGGAACCAAACCTAATGGTGACACTTTAAAGCTAGAAAACTGAGGGCAAATAAATGGACCCAACAACCTCCCTGCCTGACACTCCTTGTCAATCAACTCCTGCAAAATCCCCTCCCTCCCTCTTACAGACTTCAAATTTTTACTCACCTTACCATCACCCATCAAAGTGGACTTAATTGAAAAATCCTCAGTCAATTCTCCTGCCACACTCAGCAATGGATAATGGGCCAGGAATGACTCCAAAACCTGGACCTTAATAGGGGAATGAGTCCCCTGGTCAGCCCCTAACCCCACAAAAGGAGCCCCCCTTTGACCTCAAAAATTAGCCTGGCCTGTTCCACCTAGCAATGCTAGACAAGAATCAACCCAACCTCTAGGACCCATAGAATACGTTGTCTGCCCACCAACAGGGCCCCCACTCCCCCCATACTGTGTAACAGCATGACCTCCCATACACATAGAGCAAATATGGAAAAATTTACAACATACCCAAGAACACTCCCCTGCATTAAATGCCCAACATATCTCAGAACCTCCCTCAGATGGTTGAGCCAATCTACTACTCCATACACCAGTGTCCATCATGGTAGAAAGCCAAATGTCCAGGTGTCTAACACACCCACTGCATGGATTTATCCACTGCCTTCCACTTACGAAACTTCTGATCATACCAAAACCATGCATAGCCTGGCTGCAACCTCTGTGCGTCCCTGATAGTCAAACGATAGGCCAAAAGCAGAAGAGCCAGTGAAGCATCCCTCTCCAACCAAACTGCCATGTAATATATAAAATCAAGGACCCAATTATCCCATGACCTAGGTCAAAACCTACCTACCCTCTGCGGCCTATAGCTGCCAATGCCACCAAAAGGTCCTTCCCATTAGCCAACTCTGCCTCCTTCAACCATTGAACCCCATCAGCATCAAGCAATTTGAAAATATCAGTGAATTCCCCTTTCCAAATCTTCTCCTTCACCACCAGTGATATGTGGGGGGGGGTCAATATAATGGGTGCCGCTTCCTGACATAAAGCCTGTGTCACCAACCAATCCCCAGGCTGCGACCCAAAGTCAGACCCCAAAACATCTAAGTCAGACCCCAAATCTGGAGCAAGCAATGATGGCGTATTATCAAAAACTCCCTCACAATCAACCAACGCCTCTAAACCCCTACCCCCTAGCTCACCTTGGACCCCCTCACTGCACCCTGACACCCCCCACCATAGCTGTTGTGATTGCCTTGCTCCCAGTCAGACCTGATAAAGAATTACCTGCAGAAGATGAAGGGGCCACCACTGGCATCCCAACCCCCACTGCCACATCTTTCGTTGCTGACTGCCTGGTTTTCTTCGCCCTCGACTCCCGGGTTGCAGGCACCATCTACCTCTTCCGATGGGTTTTTGGATCCTGAGCACTAGTTGAGGGAACTTCAGTAGATATGTCCTTGAATAGGTCCTCAGCCTGTGCCACAGTACTGGCCCATCTCTGTCTCAACGCTTCAGCCATGATAACCTCTGTCTCAAAACTTCCATTATAGTTACCAACACCCTAAAGAAAAGAATGAAAATGTTAGAATGAGCAGTAGATACCTCCTACTTACTACTAATCAATAACCACAATTCATCTACTAAAACAGTAAGAGCACTACACTACCCACTCCCTGAGTACCCCCGTAGCAGCCAACATTATCTGCCTGTAAAGCTTCCCAAGCCCTGTCTCCTAACTACCACTCCCCACTAATGACTGCTGTCCCTGAATTGCCAGTCTGACTGTACAACAAAAAAAAAACACACTTCCATGAACCCATGACCCTTTACACTATAGTCAGACTGCCAGTCATCCGGATTCACAACAGCTCCAGCTCTGTAAAATGCCACAACTAACTCCAAACAAAAAATGCCAAGCACCTCTTTTTTATTTTATATATATATATATATATATATATATATATATATATATATATATATATATATATATATATATATATATATATATATATATATATATATATATACATACATATGTGTGTGTGTGTGTGTGTGTGTGTGTGTATATGCAGCCTCTCCCAATTTACTCTACACCACAACCTTGCATCATAAACAACAATCAATGCTGGCCTTGTAATCAGCGTCAGGAAGAACCACATGCAACTATGGCATGCAACCAATGTAAAGGAATGGAGACAACATCAGCAAAAAAGCTCGACTATAATCCATGCTTAGAACTCACTTTACACAAATTCCTACTTTCAAACAGCAAAATCAGCTCAAAAATGTTCTTTAGAGTATTTGGCCTGCTGAAAACCCATTTCAGATATCTGCAAGTGGGGAAAAGAATTGCTAACTCAGTTTACCTGAACAGCATGCTCCCTACCCTCGGACCACCAAACTCTGCATATTAAACACCAAAGCCTTTTTTTTTTGTTTTTGTTTTTTTTTTTTTTTTGAGTTGCAAAGCATCCATTTCCTTGATGGGTGCAAACCGCAGCCACACATGCGCACCCTCCTTCATGGCTGGACCAACGGCTCCTCACTGACACCACAAGCACCACCAGGGAAAGAAAACGACAATGGCTCCTGACTGACACCACAAGCACCACCAGGGAAAGAAAACGATGAAGGAAAAGGAAAACAAAAGGATCATGTGGCCCACTCCACATTAATACTCCCCCAAGAAGTATGCAACAAGAACATTACCCCATCTCTTTTCCTCTTTTTTTTTTTTTTTTTTTTTAATTTTTTTATCATGCATGGCCAAATGCGCATGTGCAAGGAACCATTAATATTCCCCAAAAAAAGCCACAAAGCACCACTACCACCAGGTATGCCCCAAGACAACACAGCAATTAACTACAACCTCTAATGCCACCAACAAAAGAAGCACTATCAAACAGTTTAAACCAACTCTTAGAGGGGTGATGCCATCGATCTGTGTTGCTAACTACTCTATTCCAAGAAACGATAACAATGCTAGCATTATGGCCGCCAGCAGCCGATGAAATGGTAAGCCCATACCCCATGACCAGAAAACAAGTAGAAGACAACTGAAGGCACACCAATACACCCAAACCCAGCCCATCAACACACAATCTGCTAAACAATGTTCCAGCAGCTCTCTACCTTGCTATTGCCAGACATAATCCTGTATCATCTGTGTTATCATTATAAAACACCAACAAACAACACACCACATCTTATCCCTTGAGCTACTGGACTGCCCAACCCTGCAAGAAGGCAGATTGAAAAAAAAAAAAAAATATATATATATATATATATATATATACATATACATATATATATATATATATATATATATATATATATATATATATATATATATATATCTACTTGCATCAGGGCATAAGAGTACCACTTACCTTCTGGCATATGAAAACACCCAAGGCCTACCTCACCAACAAGGTCGTCTGGGACGTGGTCCTGCTGCAACAACAAGAACACACCAAAATGTGCTTACTCATACCAGCTTCCCCTACAAAACCCACTTAGACCTACCCCAATGCCTTACCTCACTTCATCCCTCAGCTTCCAACTTAATTAACTCTTTCCTAACAACTCTCTATCTACACAACCTAACTTACTTATCTCCCTACATCCAGCTCCCCCACCCCCCGCAATCTATTCATACCAAGGTCGTCCCGTGACAAATTCATCTGTTCCAAATTTCACTTTTTATTAATTGCTAAATGTCAAACGGTACTTGCAAAGGGCATTTGTGTCAGTTTCTTCCTTATAGCAAATTGATGATGATAAATTCTCTGGCACTTTTTTTCTAATAGCTTTACCTGCACAGAAAACTTAACAGTTCTTAGCTAGCCAAGGACACAGCTCCATTAGAAGTGTAATTGTAATTATTTTACAATATATGATCTTGTCATAATCAATGTGTAACATGAGGTTCCATACTGATGAATATACATAAATGACAAAAAATGTTAGGTTTATTTGAATGTATTACTGACATTGTCCTGAGCAAGTTCTAATATTCCTTTCAAATTCTGAAATCTTTTATTCACAAGTAATGTGCTAATTTATTTCAAGTGCAGGTGAGGGTCACATTGTTAAGGTCTGTGCTGCTAATCTAGAAAAGAATATTACTAGTTTAAATGTGAAAGCTGAAACACATGCTTTAAATTAAGTTGTTCTTATGGAGTGTGGCAAGACTGTAACTGGAACAATTGCTTCTGATGTATGTCATTGTGTAACTAATAAGCTATTGAAATGTATTGTATTTTAGAAGGAATGGCGGTTCTAGCCCTCCTATATCCTAGAAAAAGAGGCTATCCTTCTTAGGGAGGTATGTAAGCATAAGATTAGTGACAATCAAAAATAGAGGATGTATGCATTCATGTTGACAGAAGTATCTTCTTACACATGTAAAAATTTCAGCAGTCATGGGACATCTGTTTCGTCATGTGGCTGTTAGCCCTGAACTGACTCATGATGCAAAATTAGGAAAATATTTCCCCACTTAAAATCACTATTGAAAAACTTGGAATAAGTGGAATCCAGAAACACATCATGTCAGGCTGATCCACTTAACAAGAAAGAGATAGAGCAGTAGCTTTATACACCTTTCAATATAAGAATGGGGCGAGGGGGCTAAGCCAGGCAGTGACGTTCAATCAGAGCCAAAGGAAGCTGGAGGAAGAGATCTGACACAGCAACAGCAAAAGATAATAAAATTTGCTTCTGGTTAGAGAGTAAAAAGGATCCTAGCTCTTAGCAGATACATGGCCCAATAATAGAGCAAAAAAAAAAAATACCTAAAACTGTAAGTGATGTCAGAACAGGAAATTAAGGTGGACTGATAGTAAACGCTGAAGTAAAAACCAACATAAGGCAGCAGTCTTCACAGACACTTTTGATGAATGCTAGCACTGAAACAGAGCCTGAAAAAGAAAACATAGTGAAGACACTGAGAGAAAAGAAATGGTAGTAAAATCTAAATGTGATCAAATTTAGGAAATACACAGTTCAGAACCCACTTCTGATAGTGTAAAATGGATAGCGGAATACAGGCAGACAGTAACAACTATCTGTAATCTAAAAAGGAAGGAAAACTGACAATACATTTTGTTCTGAGATGGGAAGATAACTTAGGAAATGGAAGGAGACGGAGCTGGTGGTAACAAGTCAAACTAGGCAGAGGGAGATCAACCTAAAAGAGAAGAGAACTCTAGAGGAGTCCTCAGAAGGAAAGTTTTATTTAGAAATACTCTGCAGGGGGAAATGCAAAACAAGCTGCAGTGCTATTGCTTTGTGAAAGCTACTACACCTTTCATCTTGAGCCAGTCACCCTGAGTTGCTGGACTTACAGATAAGCCACGTAAACTTTAAAAAGACATTGTAGCAAGATAATGAGCAACATGTTCCTATTATTTTACACAACCTAAAAGATGGCCACTTACATAGAGTAAGTAAAGATGATGGAAAACGTCTGCATCATTTACTAGTGCTAAATCCATATAAGGCACAAGTAATGACGCTAGTCCATAGTAGCATGTTAGAGGGTCACCTACTGATGGACAAAACTAAAGTAAAGGCTTTAGACAGATGTGTCAGGCAAGACACATGGAAAGAGAATGTTTCTGTGTTTTTGTCCAGAATGTCCCAAAACAGCTTCTCATCCTGGGTATAAAATCCTTTAATTCCAGTGCCTATCATATTGCTGTGGATATTGTAGGACCACTAGTAAATTTCGGCAAAGTGCATCAGTCTGTAAGGTACTAATAGACTGTGCTACCAAATTTCTAGAAACAATGCTCTTAGTCACAACACTGATGCTAAAGCTATTTCCAAAGAAATGAGTACTGCTACTCTCTAGCATGAGTATCTCCAAAGAGATGCTTACTGACCAAGGCACTCCATTATGTCAGGGGTACTGTGATGGTTATGTCATTACTTTACTGTTAAATAGTTTGACATCACTCTGACATTTGCAATGGATTAGTACAGGGGGAATAAATAAAACATTGAAATTGATGTAGATGGTAAAAACTGGGATGCATGTTGGGAAAAAACAAGGTAATTTTTACCCTAGTCATCTACTATCTACTATAAGCCTGTTTTTTTTCCATTTGAAACTTTGTACAGTAGATCCCTCAGGGGATTCCTGGACATCGATAAGGAAACTTGTGAAGAGGACATCATGTAAAATTGTGATAGACCACTGCTAATTTGCACAGGACTAGGCAAAGGAGTAGCTGCCCCAGAGCATGATCAGCATTGCTGTTTGGACAGAAATACAGTACGAGCATTCATTTAAACAGCTGTGGTTGAGTGACATCATGGTAGTTTTAATTAATGAATGCATGAATATTACAAGATGATTCTGTACTTGTAGCAAGGGGCTGAGGATTTTTTTTAGGTCATCAAATTTGGGATGAGATGGTGATATTCTAGAGTACCTAGGTCACCAATTCAGGTGGCTAGGAGTCTGCATTTGCAGGATAAACTAAGCACATGCAGAGAGTTCAGAAAATGCAACAATGAGTTTATAATAATAATAATAATAATGCCAGCTTAGAGAATTTATCCCAGGAGATCAGATATTACTGCTAGTGCCTTCCACACAAAATGCATTTCTGGTCAAGTGGCATGAGCCATTTTAGGTGATTGAAATAACTGATACAATAAACTATAAGCTTAAACAGAGAGGAATGAGAATGAAAGAGCAAAACTATCATATTAATATACTGAAGCTTTGGAAGGAAGTAGAAAATTGTACCATGAGATTACAAGCTGTAGTTTATATGAGATAGAATAGGAAGTCTCTGCCTGTAGTAGCTGGAGGAATTCTTGACAGGAATACAAAATCCGGAAGTTAAGAACATTTCCCTCAAGGAATAAATGAGTTTGTACAGAATTGTCTGGGAAAACTAAACTGATACAACATAACACAAAGGCAATACCTAGAATGAAGTTTAGACTGAGATCTAACAGAGCAACATGAAAGAGAAAAAGTTAAAAATATACTCAAGCTAGCCCTGATGGAAAAGTGAATGGAGCAGCCTAGTAGCTGTAGTCCCTAAGCTTGGCAGAAACATTAGATCTGTTATGACTTTAGGAAAGTGAGTAACATTTCAAAACAAGTCCCATTCCCAGAGTTGATGAGGTGATAGAGAACATAGGAAAGAAGAGATGCTTGACACCTCTGAACCAGAAAAAAGGATACTGGTAGATATCACTTACCCCATGTGCCAAGTAAAAAGTAACATTTGCAACTCCTGATGTTCTGATTGAGTACATAGTGTTACCATTTGACCTACATGGACCCCCAGACACTAAATTCAGTAGTGTAGCATCAGGTTTGTAGAAGAGGTAGCTGAAATGTGTGTGTGTGTGTGTGTGTGTGTGTGTGTGTGTGTGTGTGTGTGTGTGTGTGTGTGTGTGTGTGTGTGTGTGTGTGTGTGCGTGTGCGTGTGCGTGTGCGTGTGTGTGTGTGTGTGTGTGTGTGTGTGTGTGTGTATGTATCCCATTCAGAAGACGTGACTCAAGAGAAGGTCATACTTCATATGATCAAGACCATACAACTGAATTTCCAAAAAGTTGAATCACAGAAAACAATCAAAATCTATTTTTTGCAAGGGGGGACTAGATGCCCCCAACACCCCTGCATGAGAGGAAAAGGGCAAATTCCCCTATCCCCACTGTACCGTGATCTCCATTCAAAAGCTTCAATATTTCAGAAAGTCAATCATATGGTCTCGACCATATGAAGTTCAACTTTCTGTTGACTCGCTCTTCCAAATGGGACACCAGGTGTGTGTGTGTGTGTGTGTGTGTGTGTGTGTGTGTGTGTGTGTGTGTGTGTGTGTGTGTGTGTGTGTGTGTGTGTGTGTGTGTGTGTGCACATTTATACATAACCATATATACACACATGTGGTAATGTGTCATTGAAGTGAATAATCTTTACAGTGACCAACTATAATATGTTATTAAAGCCAAAAATCTGAATACAATGTGGTTTTACTGAACAGGAGATACATTAATTGAAAGTAAAACTAAATCTGCCTTGAAAAGAACATAGGAAGCCATATGAACTTCCCTATTATCATGCAAGGAATTCGCCTGAAACTTGCTATACTGTCTCCACCGTGCTTCAGTTAGTCTAACAATCCATCCTCATACTTTCACTTTGAAAGGTTTAGCAAACTGACAGCAGCATGTTCTGTGCCTGAACCACGCCTGTTCTATAGGCATTGGATGCTCAAGATCACAACCTTCTCAAATTCTGCTTCTTATTGAATGGATGTAAAATTGGATGTGTAGTCCCAAAGAACAGTACTTTTGGAAATTATAGTTCATTCCTCTGCCTAGCTGTTTTTTTTTTTTTTTTAATAGTTTATCTCTTTTACAGAGATTGGATTAAATGGGTCAACTATATGAGGAGAGAGATGCGATGTGCTAAAGGTCAAACAACAAGTATTTCTTTGTTAGTGTTGGACAGACACACATTCATTTAGACCAGAACTGGTAGCATTCAAATAAAGCTGTCAATACATCTCTCTTTGCATTAACCAATTCTGCCAATCATCACAATAAGCACCCATAGCAATCTGCTCCAACACAAGAAACAGAAGGGTCTATCAGCATCACTGCAGTATCACTACAGCATTGTGAAGAATGACAATAAAAGTGCTTTGGCAAGATGTTTCACTTTGTGCTGACTTTTTCTTATGCTGGAGCAGATTGTTACAGGTGTTTATTGTGCTGACTGGCAGAATTGGTTATTGCAAAGAGAGATGCACTGGCAGCTTTATTTGCATGCTGCCAATTCTCCTGGTTTAAATGAATATCTATTGTGAATGAATCGAAGCTAAGAGCTTCCAAACTGTAAAATTTTGTTTGTGTTTAGAGTGCACTGAGCCTTTAAATGCTTTGTTTTTTTAACAGTTTTTTACATCCTTTTTCACTATTGGTTGTTTCTGGTGTGTGGAATGATGTAATTTCCTTTAAGAATGGTTCCTTTTCCTGAAGAAGTCATAAAAACGAATCTCTTAACTGTGTTGTTTTAACTTATTAAATATTCCGGTAGTTGACTCGTGGCTTCCTTATCATTTGTTCTTTCCTTACTGGGGTTTTTTATGTACCAATTTCCAGATTTGCGTTAAATTTTTGGTTTATTTGTTGGAGTTTAAAACTGTGTTATTTCACTTTCAACACCTAAATCACATTGGGTAGTATTTTACTTTCGAAGTCAGCAATAAATAATTTACAAGCTAAACATTTTAAAAGAAATACGGGCATGAAATTTACATTGCTTTAAAATGACATACAAAATACACATACAAGTATGTTTCGACTATTGTGCATCACCTGTTTCAGTGATATCTTCACACATCCTCTCTATACAAAATCATTTTCACACATCCTTTCTATACAACGTATTATGAGTTAATTTATTTTATTGACTATGTTATCTAATTTATTTTCTGCTTATTTCAATGTGTTGTAATCTGCAATCTGTTGCTATTCTTTCATAAAAAGATGGTCCTGAAATTCTTAGGTAAATATCTTTAGTGGATTTTCAGATAAATCTTAGACACATCACCGTCTCTGCTTTTGTTATGGTCATATTTTCCCTGTCGTGGACTTCTGGAAGTAAGCAACATTCTGTGGGCCATGTGCAGTAAAATAAACTGAAGCCTCGGTGAGACATTGTGCAAAATCAGCATTACCTGGCTGACCTGCTTCACTTTCCCTAAACAAAGATAATATTACATGCTTTATATTATCTCAGTTTTGACAATTTCTTAAAAAAAAAGTTAAATGCGCAAGACTCCTTTGCTTCAGTTTATGGAATGCTTAGTGCATCATCGTCCCCCTACACTACACCCTGCTTATATTACTGAAGCCTCATTTTCATTAGGCTTGGAATACCAGGATAACATGGTCATTCATTCATAGAGCTGAGCCCTGCCTAAAGTGCAGACTGTGTTACAATCGGAAAGACAGGCAGACTTTATTTAAATGCTAAGTACACTATATTCAGTATGATTGAAGTCAATACATAGGGTAATTTATAGGAAGAGGAGTGATAAAACCAGAACTAGGAAAAGAAGGGCAATAAAGAAAAAAATGAACTGCACCTTTGACTAAAAGACAAGTGAAGGGATATCTTGGACTAGCTTGATACTACAAGAAAGTTTTATGCCAACTTTTCCAACTACTGTTTGTCCTTTAGCAGAGCTCACAAAAGGGAAAGGTCCTGTCAAAGAGCAATCCTGTCTTGAAGCAGTCAGAACATTTAATGAACTAAAAGGGATTCTATGTTGTTAACCTCTGACAGTGAGTCTAATTATACTAATGAGTTCACTATATATATCAATGTAGCAGAAGTAAGTTTGGTGGTAGTGCTATCTAAGGACGTTCAAGGTGAGGATCATCGTGTACTATATCAGCAGGAAGTTGTGTAACACAGAAGAGAAACAGTTACTAAAGCTGATTATCTAGCAAAAAAAAAAAATACCTTTGATGTCATGAAGTATTATTTGTTAGGTAGGCACTATAAGTTAGTGACTCATAATGCCTCACTTCAATGGATAAATAGGCAGACCAATGGAGATACAAAGTTGTGGTGGTGGGCAGTATTCCTCCACCACATTCAATATACATTGGCTCACAAGACAAGCCTAGCTAGCTGACATGCTAATGGATTGTACGGCCTACACTAACCACTGTTTTTTGCTCTGAATGGCAGTTATACCATGTTAGGTATGGAAAATTGGTAGTGCATTATTAAAATGTGCATCACAGTGTGTAGTATGGAAACATTCTCATGAGCAGACAGCTGGTTAACACATTATATTGGTTAGTTACTTAACCAGGATCGGCCTTAGGTCAACTGGTGCCCTAGGCAAAAGGGCTGTACGGCACCCCCATGGCACCACCCAGTGCCCCCATCCTGGTCTACCTACACCAAATAAATACTGGAAACGTGCCCCTACTAGAGTGGCGCCCTAGGCGGCCACCTAGTTGGCCTATGCCTAAGGCCAGCTATGTACTTAACAAAGCACTGATTTCTAATTAATGAACTGCAAAGAGAAAAATTGCAGAGGTGTGGAGAAGCCATTTCAGAGCAAGACATGGAGTTCTACCTGGGGAGGTAATTTAGTGCAAAGCTGGAATTATGCCCTGGTTGAGATGTTTAAATACAGCCTGTTGGTTGGATGACTATGACAGACTAAAACAGCACTGAAGAAAAAATGTTGTAAGCAATTCCGATATGTCAGTGAGTACAGTTTTTCATTTTATCTGGATTTTTTATTTCCACTTGGAGTAATAAAACCCATATTTTTTATATATCTGTGAATGTAGTGTCTCTTTGTATATCTATAGGTGTGTGTGCGTGTGTGTGTGTGTGTGTGTGTGTGTGTGTGTGTGTGTGTGTGTGTGTGTGTGTGTGTGTGTGTGTGTTTATCAATCTATATACCTATCTATATATCTCTATCTACCTATCTATATACATGTGTGTGCACGTTGCGCACACGCGCACGTGTGTGTGTGTGTGTGTGTGTGTGTGTGTGTGTGTGTGCATGTGTGGATGCACCTCCCCAATTCCTATTAACTATATTTGCTAACTCTGACATCATATAAAAATGGGGTAAAGGCATACTCCCCAAACCTGTTGACCATCTGCTTTGTCAGCCATATGCAGTCGACTAACAGCTTATTTCTTGAGTCCCAAGGATCAGAAATCATTGAGGTACTACATACCCAGAAGCAGTTGTGGCTTGTAACCCCTCTAGAAAACCATGTTCAAAGATATCATTTTTTTCTAATTATAAAGTATGATTAGATTTTGTTTGAGTAATTCAGTCATAAATACCTACTGCACTGTAAAACTCATTCTCTGAGATAATGCTTGATGAAATGAGTTTTATTAAGCTTAGGTAAACCCAAAATTAAGAAGATTGTATAGTCCAATTGATTCCTATATACTGAAAAGATGGATTTATTTTTTTCTGTATCTGTATACATAATCCATAGTATCACTAATTGAACAGTCTTCTTTAGCTTCCATTTTCAAGGCTTATGTTCAATAATCTCAGAAGACTGTTGCTCAACAGAATGATTGCCTTCCCCTGTCGTATTGACTAAACATCATATTTCTCCTGCAAGAAGAAAGATGAGTAGAAAATAAATTGTGCTCCATCAACATGAGAAGCTTCATATCTGACTCAAATAATTTACATACATTTCTGAAAGATTTTATTTCATTTTAGTGGGAAAGGGTAAGGTTGATTGATGTAGGACACCACAATTGTTTTCCTATCTATTTATCTGTTTAGACATCAGTTACTTTCTTATGTGATCAGTTACAGGATTCTGTCCTAATTATTAGTACAGAACTTGTCCTACAGGATAAGCTTACTGGTCCACAAGCTTGGTAAATCTGAATTTATCAGTTCTCCCCTTTCTGATATCTCTCCCATCTTCAGCCAAATAAATCCAAATCTCCCATTATTATCCAGTTCATAGACCTATGCCTTACTTACTTACTTTAAAGAATAATAAAAAAAATCAGAATCAGGAATAACCGTCCTATAATAGATAGTTGGCTACAAAATAATACCCAGACTTCTGTTGGGGACTGTCAATGCTGCACTGATGTTTTCTTTATAACCTTGTGTTCACACTTCCATGAACAATATGATGCCAAGAAAAAAAAAACTTGTACAATAACTATTGGTCAGTAATATTCTCATTTAGTACCATGTGTAAGGAATATTACATGGTGAATCATAATTCAAGTCTGATAAGAGCACTTCCCCAGTGTGTAATAAGAAATAAGATGTTTCAGATGGTGCAGTGGTACAGCGGTAGTATTGTTACCTGACAGCAAAAGATTCTCTGTTTTGATTCTCAGCTTGAGGGCCTTCTATGAGGAGCCTGCATGTCCTTCCTATGTTTGTGTAGATTTTCTCTGGGTGCTCCGTTTTCCTCCCACATTACAAAGAGTGTTTCTCCCCGGGCATCTGCTGAAAATTGCCTTTGTTCCCAGTTGGACTTTCCCGAAAATGATAAATAAAATAAAGATGTCTGCAGTTCTCACAGTTGGATAATCTTGTCTGTTCCCAGGTACACAGACAGCATCCGATCTGCTAGGTATTATGGAACCATTTACTGACACAGACAGCATCCGATCTGCTAGGCATTATGGAACCATTTACTGGGGTTGTCAGACTTCCAGAGTCAAGCAATGCTTTTTACCTTTTCACATTCACCACTATATTACAGCACTGGGGTTTATGTAATGGTCACCAACACTAGTAGATACTATACCTTTTTCAAGAAAGGCAGTAAGGTTCCTCATATTTCCAGCAATGACACTTCATGGTATCCATTTCAAGAACTTTTTTTGGCTGTGTCCAACTTCATAGTCTCTGAAGCATGTTCTCATTTTGCAGTCTGTATTTAGATATGTTCCCCATGATTATCAAGCCTGGGGACATTGATGTTGCTTTATAGGGCAACTATCTCTCTTCTACACATTTAAATGTAATCAGTCTTACTATTCAGGAGTTCATCTGCTTTTTCCAAATGAAAAGTTTCTTTCAATAGACATGTTTAGTATCACTTCAGCCACAAAATGGTAATATTTTACTGCACTATTTTAGTGCATTATATTTGTCAGTTTTTTGGAGATCACATTCCCTTATTCACCAATAACAAGTATAGATAAACCTTTCAAATAGTAAATCATCAGAAATACTTACAAAATGGCAAACAATGCAGTCATCTGTAGTCTGATATGCATTTGAACAAAATATATTAGGTTGAACATTAGAGACTGTATGACCTTCTCAGGTACACAGATATAAGTATGAAAGTGGTGTCCACAGATGGTTGTTGTCTGACTTGCATCAGTCATTAAATCATGCAGCATCAAGCTAATGTATGCTTTCTAGAACCTTCTGCACAGGAACAATGTGAGTATTATCCTCTTAGTGTACACTAGCCATCATTATTTTTCTTCCCTTCTCTCTCTCTTTCTCTTTCTCTTCACATTGTGCATTGAAAGGTTAGGAAATATGATTTTGCATTATATGTTTGTTGCATCTTTTGGAAGTGATAACAAACCAAATAAATCTTTAGTTCTAGAAACAGTGATCCTGGATATATATTTTTTTTCAGTATGGCACATGAATGATCCACTGCATTAAATTTTCAGTGCTTATTTTATCTGCTTTGACAAATACAGCAACACCTTCATCCTGAACAAAAACACCTATTATATGATTCATAATATACTGTTTATAAATAAGTACCTACTCTAGCTGTGGTTAACTGGGGTATGACTTGCATAAATCTAGATGCTAAGTGTGTTTGTGCATTGGTAAGCAATATAGTATATATTATAATATATATATATATATATATATATATATATATATATATATATATATATATATATATATATGGGTCTACTTTAAAACACCGACATGCAAAACACCAACGACGACAACAACGAGACCGGAAGATGGACAACTGAGATGACCGACAGTTTAAAAGCACGAAACTTCACATGCCCGACAAACCACAATCCCAACAATCAACAAAACAAAACAAATACCTTTACCGAAAAACACACATACAGCACAAGCACAACAAAAACCTTATAAACCTACACTAAACCTAACATGCACAACTATCTATGCACTAACCTTAACCCAAACCCTAACCCTAAGGTCTGTCACTATCGCACACTTACCTTACCCGCACCCTAACCCTAACTCACGTAACCCGCCCTTAACCCTAAAGTTTGTTCACTATCACACACTTACCTTAACATGGCGGTGTTCTAAGCATCGGGCTTTAAAACTGTCGGTCATCTCAGTCGTCGATCTTCCGGTCTCGGTGTTCTCGTCGTCGGTGTTTTGCTTGTCTGTGTTTTAAAGTAGACCCATATATATATATATATATATATATATATATATATATATATATATATATATATATATATATATATAAAATATTAATTTTAATATTAATAGTAATAATAATATAATAATATATATTAATATATATATATATATATATATATATATATATATATATATATATATACACACATATATATCTATTTATATATATATATATATCTATATATATCCCTGTAGCGGAGAGAGAGAGAGATAGAAGAAAAAACAAAAATAATACTAAAAAAAAAATAACCAAGCCAAGCAATGAGGACATCAACTGGAACACAGAAGAGAGCATAATAATAAAACAGGTATGTGAAACATGTAAGCATGTAATTGAATGCAGTACTTGGTCTGTAATAATGGGATATATGATTTTGAAAGATGTATATGTGCCATCAAGACTTGCTGTAATGATGTCCTGCTGAATAACTGCTATGGACATAGCATCTGGCTCTGTCTGCAGTTGGCCATACCTGTCAACTGTGCAGATCTTTACAGAATGTCAGGATTTACCCATCATAGTGTTTGGTTTGTTCCTCCTAACATCTATATTAGTCTGGCAAATAACTGGAAACGAAGTAATGACAAACACTTGAGTTTCAGACCCTACCACCTTTAGAACAGTCATGGTAATGCAAAATGTATTATGCTACAAACTTCATAGGTTTGTAACAGGTATATTTAAGATCTGTCCCTATATAACCCCCCTTAATGTTAGACTTTGTCCATATGTGATGCTTTAAGAGGTGGATAGGTTGGTGGGTCACAGCTGAGGAGCCTGACTCACCCTGGGAAGGGACAGCTCACATATGGCAACCACTAGAGTGTCTGTCAAAGAGTCATGACTGTGCCACTGTTAGTCCAATTAATGGGATGTTGCCCATATCCATATGTTACCTGTGAATATGAGTATTATACATGTTTGCATTATAAATCTAAGATACCTATATAAGGCATGTGCACAGTAAAGTACTGTTGCAGATGTGTGTGTTAAACTGCATGTTATATATTGAATTAATAACATTCAACTGTACAGTGTTCTGCCGGACAATATATTACACAGTTGTGACTGATATCTGTAGTCACATACACATATACTTGTGTTATGTCAGCTATATTAATATGTTATCAATATTGATTTCCCTGTTGTCACCCATTGATGTGGACCATTGCCCAAAAGTCCTGGTATAACAGGTTGAGACGTATGATTGAGTAGCAAGACTAAAAATATAGTGTGCCATACTGACATAGAACACAAATGTGTACCAGGTATCCCCTGACCACATGTATGTATATGTATGTTCAGCTGAAAGGCACAAAAGTAAGAACATAGAGCACAAGCAGTCTGAAAATAGGTAGTGCATGTTGCACATGTGTATAATATCAGTGTCACTGCATACAACAAAATAAAATGTGTACAGCTACTGATTGTTGCATTGCCATGACACTGATATGAGTACTACAGTAGGCATGATTATCAGGTAGTAATCAGAGAAGTGTACAACTGTGTTATGACTCACTGTCCATGCCTACCACTAACAGCTATATCAACACCCATATACACTGGATATCCATAGTGTACACACCCCTGCTGGAATGCCAGGTTTGTGTGCTGTATACCAATGAGACCACAGAAAATCATTTCAAAATGTTTCTCACCTCAAATGTGACCCATAACCTGTACAATTATATTGAAAAAGAAACAAAGCTGTTTAATGGAAGGTGAGCAGCCATTGCCAAGTGAAGATGTGACATGATGTTAGAATACAAAACAAGATGAATGGATGCTGTAATCATCTCAGCAGGTGTTTACAAAACATATCAGTTTAAGGGTGTGCACACACATTCAACTGGCTTACTGTACGGAGTATTATTTCCCATATGTTTTCACAGGACAGATTGTTATGTTTACTGTTGAATTGAGGAGGCTATAAGTCACATTACAGGTGGGGATTCCATTGACATGAGCTTTTGTGGGGTCATGTTTCACTTGCACAATTACCAGGCACTGTAATAGGGGTGTGTACACTTTATATCCACTGTAGCTATATGGAATCAGCAGTACCTGACCTGTACAATGAACCTTAACCAATAATAGAGTAATCCCCCTTAGGAGACAGCAGCAATACATAAAGCACATAATAGGTTGCTATAGTGGCTGTACAGGGACAAATAGGTGCAGACCACAACTTGGAAGCAAGTCCACCTCTATCTGAGCAAGCATGTAGGTTCACAGATGACTTCCTGTAAGGCTGACTATGACTATAAATGAAACATATCCACACCACCAAGGCCAATTGCAACAATATCTCCACATATGTAGTCAGTCTCAGAGGCAGTAAAACAATTCAACCTGTACTGGGGGTAAATCATACCTCATACAAACATGCCATGGATACAGGCAACATGCATCAGACAGGTTAGGTGGGAAAAGTGCCACCCTGTCCAGAACATTTGTACAAGAGGATATGCACATCAACCACATTCCTGCCCACATCAATGGTGAGCATGTACATAATGCCGACTGATGGCAACAACAGCAAGTCTCCATGGGACATCACAGTCTGCATCCTGCATGATCTCAGGCATGTGCTCACAGCTCCATCACTCACACTACAGGCAAACACAGACTTGCTACCATCCACTCACCATCCACATGGAAGATGGCCGCTGTCATCCCTCTACACAGAAATGAATGGAGAATAGTGGATTATGCCATTAAGTGTCCAACATTGGGGAAACTAGACAGGTCAGGGCCAGGAGTGTAATGCAAGATGCCAAAGCCATGATAGCTTATAGTGTTATGGTATAATCTGGATTATTTGCAAGTAATATGCACTGTTGATGTGCAAGTGTACAACTATATGAGGTCATGTGACCTTTTTTCCTGTTTATGTCTTCCAGGTAATATGCAACATCCATGGCCCCCAGCATTCACCAACATAGAGAATGAGACCATCATACAGTATGTCATACAACATCACAGCATCTTATTCAGCCACAGAGCCCAGGATCTGCAGGAGAGGACTACCCTGTGGAACAAGCTCATCCACAGGGTAAACAATGTTGGCCTGCACAGCAGAAATTATGAGCAGGTGTGGCATCATTGCACTGACCTCATCTGCCATGTCTGTCAGTGTGCTGCTGCCATTGCAAGGGACTGGCTAGCTGCAGGTGGTGGTCAGACCATCCAGCCCCCACTGACACATGCTGAGGAGCTCCTCACCAGCCTTGGGGCACCCGCCCACCAGACTAGCCATCAAGCTGAACACAGCATTGTGGAGGTGGGTGCCACTCACACAATGGACGAGGAGCATGCAGGTAAGACCCCCAGTGTACATTATTAGAACACTGTTGCTTATCCATTTTTATCTGTAAAGTATCTACATGCATATGTCAGATAAGATAGTCTGTTGCTGGAGTGTAATAATGCACAGATGTGCATAATCCTTAGTATTGGGGTTTGCACTGTTGATGTGCTGAAATGCTGCTTCCACACTGTACCAATGCCACAGGTGTGGCTACTGACATTACTTCTCTCACGCAACTATTTGGGTCTCTCTGGTATACAACTGGGACAACAGCCTGTAGCTGATAAGTATGGAATGGTTTTGTTCAGGTTTGCCAATACACTGGCCATGTTAAGGTCATGCTATTTGCCATGCATACATTTAACACACCTACCCATAATGCATGCTGTACGTGTTCATTTTTGTTGGTGTCAGCTGCTCTGCATCAGAGTGGTCACCATGGTGGCATATCTGAAGGGTATGTAAGATTCCTGCAGTATACCTCACAACCTGTCAGTGCAAGATGTGTGGACAGAGATAAACAAAATGGTGGAACAAATGGCCTACTGTAGGGACACATTAAACATTACCCTTATACGGTAGATACAGCAGTGTATATACCACTATTACAATGGCAACTGTTTCTGATATATACAATGGCAGACCACAGTAATACATTTCACACCTTTTACAACCTGTAATGTGATCTTAACATGCACAATGAATGTGTAATATGGAATCCTATGTTAGGACAACAAATATGGGGAATACAAACCTTAAAAAAATTGGAAACATATGTGTGTATACATTCCAAATAACATATTGTGGAGGCAGCTTGTGATGTACTGACAGCATTCACTCTTCTTGAGTACACACCTGCCATCAAGTACAGGCCCTCAATGTCACATCAAGTAATGGTTTGTGTCCAAGAAGTATGTCCATGACATTTGCCCAATCGCCTGCAACAGAGGCAGCCATGGCTTGCACACGTCTTACAAACCATGAAATGGATCCCAGATCCAAAAGGTAGCAGTCAGGAGTGGGAAAGTAACCTTACCTCACCATTGCATATACCATGGCAAACAGTGCAGACAGTCATCTATGGGTGTATGAAATATCGGACAAAAGTGATGTAGAAAATAAACAGATGCCCATCCAAAACAGATGACAAAACCTGTTGCAAACTGGTCATGGAGGCTGCCCAGAGACATGCAGCAACACTGAGGGAGTTGCAGGAATGTCTAGCAAGTACTACATGTGCAGTACCTGTGTCGACAATTGCCTAGATTCTGCATAAGTGTGGCCTATGGGTTAGGGTAATCAGACAGAAGATTTGTCCCACATAAAACATCATCCAGGGCTCTGTACAGGTAGCATAAGCATAACATCAAGTCTCCCAAAGGCATGTGTTGCAATGTGTAATGGTGTCATGAGACCAAGGCTCAAACCTACAGACAGTGTTCATAAAGTTACTTGTGGTGCACAAGGAACACCTCACTCCACCTCAGGGCCACCATCCCCAACTTTTATCTTGCTGGTGCCAGTGTACACCTTTAGGGTTGCTGTTCATTAGCTGGAACTAAGCCAGTAGACATGGTAGTTGGAATTTGGAACACTGCAAAATAGCACTCATGTGTGGCCCATAGTTGTCAGGCATCTGGAATAAGGCTGAAGATGGGGAGGGGTGTCAGCTTGAAACACAACAGTGAACTGAAGCATACATCCAAAGCTGGCTAAGAATGGCTATATCCGAACAAAATCAAGGTTATGAATTGTGCCATACATAACCCAGACTCTACAGCAATAGTGAAGCCACTGTGTGACCTCCAAGGGGTGTGCACATGAGCTGACCTTGCAATCTGGGAGAGTTGGGGACCTTTGTAGGGCAGACAGACCAAATAATGGCAGGTAAAAATGGGCCATGCTAGTATACCCCTTCCAGTAATAGTGACTGCTGTAGTTCACTTAACAGGTGCTTTCAGCAAACCATTGTGTTAAGGGTGTGCCCACTTATTCAACCCACATATTGTATGCATCTCATTCAGCATCTCTATGACTAACACATTTCTTTGATACTGCATTGGATTGCACAGGTCATATGTCACATATCAAGTGTGTGTAATGTTAACAAATGCAGTATTGTGGCCCCATTCCATATTATAGAAGAGGCTGGCATGTCAACAAGAGTGTGTACACTCCTCATATCCACATTAAGCTTTGAAGGTTGTTGGTGTAACTGGATTTTATTGCACATACATGCACTGTTGATGATGAGATCTGCAAATCAAAGGAGAGGCATACATTATTGACATCAGTCCTCATATCATCCCAGTTATGTGTCAGACAAACACATAGGGGCTGTGAGCAACAGAGCAAAAATAACTGCCAGACATCTACGCATTCAGCAATGGTCGAGGGAAAAGCAAGAAAGAAACACCTCCAAAGGAAGTCCTGTTAAAAAACAAATAATCCAAACAAAACACGGACTTCCTCCGGAGCAGGCAGCCAGTAGTAAAATAACTAAAATCAAACTCTTTATTAAAGATATAAAACAACATCCTAAGGTGAAGAAACAGGATAAGTGCTTTCAGTATTTAATCTTCTTCAGATCATTCAGCAATGGTCTGTACACTTGAGAGGTATGGTGCACAGTACACGCCAGTGTGTTGTACAGGTGCACAGCAATAATGTGTACATGAGTGCAGTGTATTCCAGGGGAAGGGGCATCACCTACTAACACAACTCATGCATCACAGAGATGTACAATGTTGGTAACAAGGATTACGAATGGCTGCAGTGCATGCTGTTGAGTGCCATATGTCATGCATGTTGACTGTTGGGTAATGAGAAGTCTGTGTAATATCTTTGTGCTACCTCATCTGTAAGTGTGTGTGTGTCTGTGTGTGTGTGTGTGTGTGTGTGTGTGTGTGTGTGTGTGTGTGTGTGTGTGTGTGTGTGTGTGTGTGTGTGTAGAAGTAAACCATAATGTACAGGTCTTAATTTACATTTCTTGTCTGCCCCTCACGTGTGGCGAGGTGGGTCAGGGTCCCTCTTGCAGGCAAACTGATGTTAGTGTCCATACAGACTCTGACAATGATGATAGGTATAGTGAGGCACAGGCAGGGTTGTCAGGGGCTGAATTTGTGCTATTGGTTGGCATCCCACTTTTATCCACCCCCATCCCCAGACACAGTCACAATGCCCACACATACCCAATCACCAATGGCCATAGATGAGGGGCAGTTGGCGGGTGGTGGCATGGGACAAGAAAGTGTGGTGACTATGGCAAGTGTGTCTGTAAACAGCAGCTGTAGCCAGATGACCAGCGAGGTCCCACACAGGCAGATGTACAGGGGTGCTCATAGGAGGGCTGCTGGCCATCATGCCCCTGGCAGAAGTGCCACAGCAGATATCACCAGACGCATGTTTCAGGCCATCATGGAGGCACAGGCACATATGGAACATTACACTAGAGATAGTCTGAGGCTCCAGAGGGCTACACTTCCTGCTGTATGTGACTACATCCGTGATCATGCAGATGCCTGCCATTATTTTGCAGAGGTCATGGATAGATGGTTGGGTGAGATGGTGGGAATCCTCAACTGTGTGATGTCTGTGGTAGAGCATGTGGTGGGAGTAGGGTGTCGGCCATGTGGACGTAGGTCAGCAACACCAACAGATGGTGGTCTACATGGACGTGCAACATCTCATGGCCACTACCGTAGTGGCAGTACCAGCAACAACACTGCAGGGGGGGTTCTGTGCACACCACAACACAGGAGGGTACCTGCATATGATCCTGGCTGGTCCCAACAGGGATGTGGATCCAGCGGACAATTGTCATAATCAGGGAAGAGTACCATATCTTGGTTTCTGCCTGGCGGTGCCCATGCAACCCCCTGGCAGGTGCAGTTCCTGTGTCCATGACCAGACACAGTGAACTGTACACCCTACCATGTACGGTCCGCAGCTGTCCAACATACCCCTGTATAGGGCAGCCACATGGCAGAACTGTGTGCATACATAAACACACACATCATCAACACAGCTAGGGCACCTCCATACTTACACACACTTCACATCTGCACAGGCCATTTAATAAAGAACCCCTATCCCACACACATGATGTCAACCAAATGGCTCAGCCTAGGCCTCTGGCAAACCCACACCACACCCTGTGCATATGATGATACCTGTGCCACATCCCTGTCATCCATACCATTGATGCAGGGACATGCTAATATGGTTCTGATGCAGAGTTTGAATATACTAAAGTTTAGCAATGTAATGCTGTTTAACATGTTGTCAGCTGGAATGTTTAATGCTTACATGTCAGGGTATGTAGCTGTCCAGCCATGAAGCATTATAGCTGTTATTAACACTGACTGATAGTGGTCTCCATAATGTATTCTGTTTGTGTTCTATGTGTCTATGTGTCGGGAGGATGTTGGTCTGCTGTCATTTCCCAGGTACAGCTGAACACAAGTGACAGGTGTGTATAACAGTTAATGCATGTGCCACATGGCTGATAGGTCTGAGAGGTGTATACAGGTGAGTGCATGGTGGCTGATATAAGCAGCTTTTTTACAGTGGACAATGGTAAGTGTACTGGGTGGCACACACCAAATGTTTGTGAATAACACACACAGAGAGGCTTTTGTGTTGATGCAATACACAGAGAATACTGTTCACATGGATGTACTTCATTTTGCAGAGAACAACATTTGGCCTATGTAATTCCACCAAGAACAAATTGCCAAAACATCACATCAGTAAATAATCAGTCCACCAGATTTAATTTAATTGAAAATGGTACTGGCAGGACATATGTCCTTTTCCCCAATGTAGAGCAATCTTGGTGTTGGTATACATAGGTGTGCTGGTGTGGGGGTCACAGCCCCCCACTTTGGAGGGTGTGGGGTGGCGTAGAACCACACATAGTGTGATTAACAACTACTTAATCTCTTAACATAAACTGAACAGTATAACAGCATACTAAGCAGGGGGATACGCACAACAATTACCCCAATGTGGGTGGCTGTGCCCACAACAACCACACTCAACTATATATACCAACTGCAGTATCATTGTACAGCTGTACAGTGGGGAAGAGGGCATTTACACTACTAGTTTTGATGGAATGAATTTCCACAAGGTGGTTGCTTTGAAATGTTATGTTTTGACAGTTAGTTCTTAGACAAATGATCTCCTGGGAAATATATTTTATGCAAATGGAAGTTGTTCCCTTCACATACACACAGACTTACTTGGCAACACTGAAATTAGAACCCCTGCCTAGGTACTTATTGCTACTAATGTGTTTGGCCTTAATTGCACACACCACAGAGCTTGTAGGGTGAGGTATGTCCCGAGCTTCTTGTAAAGTGAACATCACCAGGTCCTGTACAGTATGGTAATGGGGGATGTACTGGGTATTAATGGATAATACGTAGTATAACATACTGTCATATACACATTGACAAATACATATAGTCATAGACACATTTGACAGACCTGTGTTTAGTAATGCTAACTGCCTTGTCAGTGAGTTCATACTGTTTCAGAGTTTTTGCATACAACACATGCATCATTGGGCTGAAGAGGGTCATCAGTTACCTGTATGGTTGATGGTGACAGCTGTCCTCATACAGTGGACCTTTTTGACATGTACTGGAGGTACCATGGTGTAAAGACAGTATACACAGCACCCCCACCCCACACTGGATATTGTACTCACTGAAACCCATGATAATGCTCTGACATTCTCACAACCACACATTTACCAGGACTGCAATACAAACCCTTGTCTATCTAATTATCGTTACTACAGGGATATGCATTTATTGCACACACGACAGGAATAGTAAGGTGAGCATTTTGTTATGGCTCTCCTAATGTCAGCAACATCACCACCCCTTATAATGTATGGCAAGGTTTAGTGTATTTGGAGAATGTGGCCTCAGAATGCTGTCTCCTACAAATATGCACACTTATGTACTTGGAATTAAATACACTTATTAAAGATGTCATTACCTTGCTATTTGATCAGACTGGAATGTGATCACTGGTTACCAGGACTGGGCTAGGCTTAGCAGGTTTAGGCATTGCTTAAATGTAAGTGCTAAGTAAATTTGCACACTAGTAAGTGAAGCCTGCATGGTGTAAGCACATATTTGTTTAACCATACGTTAGCAGTGCTTACCATCATGCAAATCCATGCAAACCCACTTAAAACCACTTTAAAGCACCTTAATCATGCTGTCAGCATTGGCCCTTTGTTCTGTGCAGCAACAAAATAAATAGCCCATGTAGGTCTTGAACCCAGGACCCTGTACACTATAATCACAGCACTTAACCACTAAGCCATTTGAGCTGCAAGAATGCCTGTTATTTTTCAAATATATCATTCAGTACACGTACTGAATAGTAGTAAACAACTGCTTTGACTACTACAATTGTTGACTATTTGTTAGCGAAAATAGTATGGAATCAGTCATGTTTTATATCTAAATATACACCTATCAGATAAATAAGATGAGATACATCTGAGAAGGAATATATAACACTCATGTTTACACATAAAAAGGATATATATATATATATATATATATATATATATATATATATATATATATATATTTAGATATATGCCCATAACATGTAGTGGAGTCATACCTCAGCACCATAACTCTCAACATCTTAGTGCAAGGGAATGTAATGTAAGTATTGCAGTTGTAAATATACAATGTTGCTACAGTAACAGGCATTGTGTCAACATACATGTTCTGATGGAACGCTCTTCTGAAACTGACATGTACGCCATCGATTATTGACAGACATCATAAAATCATCATAGTGAAGTACCACACAAATCACAGTAATGATCCTGTGGAATACAGCAGTAATATGAGCAATAAACGTGGACAGTCTGAAACAATCTGGTCAGTCGAGAGGTATACACAGAACTCCTTAGTGCAAGAAATGTGGACCAAGCATGACAAAGGGGATGTTTAAAGCCATGAAAATGGGGATATATCACAAATACTGGAGTAGATAAGCTCACACAGTTGATGCATTCACACCCTCCTGTCTGTCCTAACATATATTAACTGGAGGAGCAGAGGTCCCAAGCCCACATATTTCCCACTAGTTAGTGACATACATCTTCACAGCATCCCACTGCTTTGTTAGTAATACACAACACATATGGTGGCCAGGCAACAGTACTTCTGACAAATATCTAGACATAACATCACACTAAGGTACAAACAAACAGGAGTACCAGTCGTAGTGAACATAACCACAAAATAGCTGTCCAGTAAATATAAAAATACGTAGAAAACTGCCACTACACATTTTCTAGTTGAATGATCGTGCCACCAAATGATAAAACTATCCGATTTATTGAAATGTAGATGGAAAACTGCCACAACACGTTTTCTAAATATATTAACGTTGCTAACTGCCACAACACGTTTTTGTAGGAGTTACACTCGAACTTCATCAGATATTAAAAAAGACATCATTTCATCACTTCCTTTTTATACATCTTGGTGAAATACTTATTCAATTAATTAATTAAACTTTTAAAGAACCCTTGGTTAAAATTGCATTTATATTAGTTATTTATATGAATATTAACCAATTCCATAACTTTATTTTATAAAACCAGAATATCAGAATATATGAACATATAAATGACATTCAGAAGCAAAGTTCTAGAAATGCCCTGTATAAACACACCCTCCAATTTCCCCAAGCTAAATTTTATTTTTATGTGGTGAAAATGGTTCCTAAAGAGCTTAGGGGAGGCCCCTGGGAAACAAAATTAGAGTTCAGGGAGACATATTGGCAAATTACTTTGGAAGCCAACAAGCCTCCAGGCATGAATGACCACATATCTATTGCCCCTCTACTCAAACTTAGATTTGTGAAATTATAGTGTAAACAATTAATGGAATGTTAGTGCAAAATAAATAAAAATTTCTTACAAAATTTTTTATACATACAATCTTTACATATTCCACTTACACTGGATTTCATTGCTGGGAGCATGTAGCCCACCCTAGTATATATTATATATCACCTTTTATATACAGCCTATATGTGTTTCTATAATATATCTTACAGATTTTACTGTTTTAAGAATTTTTAGTATATAAATTACCTATATTACATATTACTGCAAGTGTTTTTTTTATTTAAACTTGGTTTTATAAAATAATGTTATCGAATTGGTTAATATTCATATAAATAACTAATATAAATGCAATTTTAACCAAGGGTTCTTTAAACGTTTAATTAATTAATTAAATAAGTATTTCAACAAGATGTATAAAAAGGAAGTGATGAAATTATGTTTTTTTCAATATCTGATGAAGTTCAAGTGTAACTCCTACGAAAACGTGTTGTGGCAGTTAGCAACATTAATATATTTAGAAAACATGTTGTGGCAGTTTTCCATCTACATGTCAATAAATTGGATATTTTTATCATTTGGCATTCAACTAGAAAACGTGTAGTGGCAGTTTTCTACGTATTTTTATATTTACTGGACAGCTATTTTGTGATTATGTTCACTACGACTGATACTCCTGTTTGTCTGTGTCCTTTTACCAGGCGTACTCCATTTTCTTTGGTGGTTTATCACACTAGGGTAAATACACTGAGCTGCTAGGCATGTCACCAAGCACTGTCTAAACTACAAGCAGACTGCCCCAACACTAACCCATTTTTCCTATGGTGAATACACATTTAATTGCAAATATAGCAGGCACTACAGGCAGGTAACATCACTGAGTAACAGACACCAGTGTGAAAGTGCATACCCAAAACCAATCTCAACAGTCACATAATGGTAAGCCTAATTAATAGTACAGTATATGGACTGTATGAACAAAACCCATCGTCATATGTGCCACTCACACACTAACCCTACATATACTGGCCCAATTCACAGTGTAGTCTGATGCCTGACTGTGGTATGGGACATGTCTCAGTCTGGCCCTACAAACATATAAGATGATAGGGTACGAGAAACTGGAGCAGCATGCAATGTCAAATAAAACAGAACCAAGAACAATGACATCTACCCCAGTCTGTACACAGGCCAAATAACATATTCATAATACACTGCTACACAATACTGACACTCTGTCAACAATCACCATAAGTACACAGACCTCACTACTGTGCAGACTACAACAGAATGTACAGGTTTTGTCCTGAAATATAAGGGCTTCTATACATAACATGTCTGGCAGTCTGATTTATCACTGGCTTGATATCAGGAATGATGTCAGTAAATAATGATATACTGTACATATCCACCTCTTACTGCATGACATATGGACAAAGGGTGACAGATTTTGGGGACAGATGCACAAACACAGGGCCAATATTGACATATTGCTGTTATAAACTGAGAAAATTGCTGGTGTAACAGGGTTTGTTGTAACATATCTCTTCTGAGGGATATGAAGTCAGTAACACACATGGATGTTACCATTTACTGACTGCAATCATCAGAGTATGCTACTGCATTTATAAAGACAAAAAAATGTGTGAGTAACACACCAAATCTAAGACTCCAAACTCTGTCCAGTCTGCAGATAGCCCTACAGGAGAGAGTTTTCTCAACCACATAACACTGTCATGCCAGACTTGAAATCATGCAGAACAGCCATATTTACACAAACCCTGTTAAACCAACATTACTTCAAATGTAGAACAGCAATACTTACATTCTGTCCCCATGTCTGGAACATCCCCCTCTAGTTTGTTGGCCTGTCTCCACAGTGTTTGTTGTAAGAGGTATTTCCAACTACCCTCTGTGATGCTGTTTGTCAGACACCCACATGAAGTCCTGCTCACAGTGAAGGAAAAGGTCCAACCCCCACATGAAGTGCTTAGTTATAGGAGTGTGTTTTCATGCAATTGGCTATATGAATTATACCACAGCTGTTCCACATGCAATTAGCAAGTGGGGACTCCAATTCATGCACAGGCCATCAGCTGATCATGAGCATTACCTACAAAAGTCAAGCTGCTGCCTATGCAAAAGAGATGTATTTTTCTACATCTACCAGAGAGGGGGAGAGAGAGAGAGAGAGAGAGAGAGAGAGAGACAGACAGACAGACAGAGACAGAGACAGCGAGAAAGAAAGAAAGGAAGAAAGAAACACAGAGATAAAGAGCCAAGCATGTTTGTGTATGATCCGTGGGTGGAGAGTGATCTCTGAGTATTATAAGGGTTGTCTATATTGTTCACTAATCCATACTGTCACATATGCATTGCACATGGCAGTAGACATTGATGGCTGTGGATTGTTTACACCAACCTCTACAGTATTTGACAACTGTTGGCCTTGTAATGTGGACATTGGGACATATAGATGCTCAATATAATAATGTAGCAAAACGCACCCCGCAATGGATCCTGTTATTACACAATCATACCAACACCCACACAGGATAATGATGACAGAGACACACACACATTTGCCAGTGCTGAGTTTTGACCCCCCCTACCCAGCTAAGTATTATTACTACAGTGTTACACATTTATCGCACATGCCATAGAACTTATATGTTGCACAGCTCTCCAAAGGTATCTTTGAAGGTGAGTGACATCAGCAGCAGTGCTAAAGGAGGGGCAAGGGAAGTGTAGTAAGTGTGATGGTTCACAAAATCAGGTGTCAACAAAGACACACACACTCTCTCACACAAACACACACGTTTTCACAGTTGCCAGGACCAGGATTAAAACTCCTACCTAACTAATTTGCTATACAATGATATTACACAGTTATTGCAAGCCCCACGGAGCTTATATATCAGAGAGCTTTCCAAAGGTAGCTTTGAAGTTGAGTGACACCAGCAGCAGTGGTAAAGGAGGGAGAAGGGAAGTGTAGTAAGTGAGAACGTCCACCAAATCAGGTGTCAGCAAAAACATGCACACTCTCTCACACATTTTCACAGTTGCCAAGACCAGGATTATTGCTCCTACCTAATTAGTTTGCTATACTATTGTATTACACAGTTATCATAACCCCATAGAGCTTATATTTTGGAGTACTGTCTAAAGGTATCTTTGAAGTTGAGTGACACCAGCAGCAGTACTAGAGGAGGGGTAAGGGAAGTGTAGTAAGTGTGTATGTCCACAAACTCAGGTGTCAACAAAGACACACACATTCTCTCACACAAACACAAACATTTTTACAATTGTCAGGACCAGGATTGCAACTCATATCTAGCTAGTTTTCTACACTATGATGTTACACTGTTATTGCAAGTCCCACAGAGCTTATATGTGGTAGAGCTGTCCAAAGGTATCTTTGAAGGTGAGGACACCAGCAGCAGTGCTAAAGGAGTGAGAAGGGAAGTGTAGTAAGTGTGAATGTCCACAAAATCAGGTGTCAACAAAGACACACACACTCTCTCACACAAACACGCACATTTTTACAGTTGCCAGGACCAGGATTAGAATTCCTACCTAACTAGTTTGTTACACTATGGCATGACACAGTTATCGAAAGAGCCATAGAGCTTATATGTTGGAGAGCTGTCCAAAGGTATCTTTGAAGTTGAGTGACACCAGCAGCAGTACTAGAGGAGGGGTAAGGGAAGTGTAGTAAGTGTGTATGTCCACAAACTCAGGTGTCAACAAAGACACACACACTCTCTCAAACAAACACAAACATTTTTACAATTGTCAGGACCAGGATTGCAACTCATATCTAGCTAGTTTTCTACACTATGATGTTACACTGTTATTGCAAGTCCCACAGAGCTTATATGTGGTAGAGCTGTCCAAAGGTATCTTTGAAGGTGAGGGACACCAGCAGCAGTGCTAAAGGAGTGAGAAGGGAAGTGTAGTAAGTGTGAATGTCCACAAAATCAGGAGTCAACAAAGACACACACACTATCTCACACAAACACGCACATTTTTACAGTTGCCAGGACCAGGATTAGAATTCCTACCTAACTAGTTTGTTACGCTATGGCATGACATAGTTATCGAAAGAGCCAAAGAGCTTATATGTTGGAGATCTGTCCAAAGGTATCTTTGAAGGTGAGTGACACCAGCAGCAGTCTTAAATGAGGGGTAAAGGAAGTGTAGTAATTGTGAATGTCCACAAAATCAGATGTCAACAAAGACACACACACTCTCTCACACAAACACACACATTTTCATAGTTGCCAGGATTAAAACACATACCTAACTAGTTTGCTACACTACAGCATTACACAGTTATTGCACGTGTCACTGAGCTTATGGGCTGAGACTTGGCCAATTGGTTATTACAAGATGACTGACATCAGCAGGAGTGCTAATGTACAGCAATGGGAGGTGTAGTGAGTGTGAACGGCCTCAAAAACATTCATCTCCAAACACACACACAGTTTAATAGTTGCCATATCTGGGAGTAGAACTTCTACCTAACAAGTATACTATATTACAGTACCACACAGTTATTGTGAGCACCACAGAGCTTATAAGGCTGGAATTTGCCCAAAGGGTTATTTCAAGGTGACTGACATCAGCAGGAGTGCTAACATGGGCAATGGGAAGTGCAGTGTGTGTGAACGGGTTATAAATCATTCCTCTGAAAACACACACACACACACACACACACACACACACACACACACACACACACACACACACACTCAGTCGCACACAACTTTACATTTGACAGGACTGATTTAACAAATGTTACATGAATACTTATTCATAGTATCATGTTACACAATTATCACAAGCACCGCAGGCACTATAGGGCTGAGGGCAACCAAAAGGAATGTCTACAGTGATTGACATCAGCACATCATGTGATATAGGCCAATTGGATATGTAGTGGGTGGAACAGGCCTCATAATGGAATTCTCTCTATCACTGTCTGTCTCTCTCTCCCCCACATCTATGTGCGTGTATGTTTGACATATTTTAGTCTGTTGGCCTTAGATGTGTGTGAGTATTCCTATCCAATGTATGTGTGAAGCATAAATGGTGTACAATTTGGTGTGTGTGCACAGACATCTGCAAATGACAGATATGTATATTTCACTGTGTTGTCAGACATGGGCTTCATTTCTGTAAGTGTAGGTGTATGCGCAGTATGACCTTCTGTATTGGGTGTGTGAATCCATTCTAGGTAGGGTTGTACTCCAGTCCAGAGTTACATGTTTTACATCTACAGCAAGCAAACGGTTTCTGCAGGATATCTGTAGATAGGCTGATAATATGGAGTCACGATGGGTGAAAGATAGGGGAATACTGTAAACTATTGCTGTCTGTGCTGCTTGTGTTACATGGTTGGTGTTAGCAGAGATATTTACACGTTTGTACTGTTTTACACTGTGATGTATTATGTCATCAACTACTGAAAGATATAATTATTCACTCACAGTTATTTACCGGGAAATACAAGATGAATGAAGCTGAGTCCAGTATTGTGGACTGCAGCCTACACATTCTTGTACACTCCTACCATTCTGGAGGGGTAGCTACAGACACTTGCTGATGGGTCTGTATAAATGGCCCAGCAACTTGGTAGTATGGTGGCTGAGGATCCCCTTGTTGTGCATATATCTACTTAACAGAATGGCCATATCCTGCTGTGGCCATACCTCTCAGCTGTACAGATTCACCCAGGTTACCCAGAGGCAGGGCTCATATATCTGGTCAGTTCCCCTTCACATTGTGGTTTATGAGCAAATTTGTAGCCACCCATTAATGGGTTTGCAGGCAGGGGTGGTATGGGTACACATCAGAGTTTCAGACTTCACACACTCCATGACGTCCATGCTTCTACACCTCCCTCTGTTATTCTATCCTCTTCCTAACATTACGCGAGCGATATCTGAGAAGTATCCCTATAGTTGGCCCTTCATCCCAGTGGTATTTATGGACTGGTCCATAGTTCTTGCAGTAGGACATGGGGGGCATGCTACTGGGATTTGTCAACATGCCCTTGCATTTGTGTTCTGTTAACTGTGTTAGGTTGTTAGTTAGGACCCCATGAGATACCATACACTGGCACTACAGGTGAGGCACAGGCCTTTGACACAGGACTGTAGCCCATTTGGTACTAATGCAGGTCATCTGTAGCAGGCCAGTGCATTCTGTCACTCCCACATTCCCAGTCTGTGAGCCAGTGGATTCCCCTGGGGTGACAGGGTAAGTGTGTGAGGAGTTACTGGCAATACTTCTTGTCCATGTTGATCCATTGGTCTGGATGCAGGCAGAGTGCTGCTTACAGCTAGGGACATACCTGCATAGAACGCCTCTTCAGCATGCTGCATTCTTTGGGTATTCCTATACAGAAGTGGGGTGGGTATTTGCTGAGAAGCATTGTGGTTGGCACTGCAATTGTTGGAACATGTCCCTGTCAACCACAGTACTGCCCATAGGCCACCGAGACACAACCCTCCATGCCTACATGCTAACCACTTCCAGACAATATTGAACACACAACAAACTAACACACAGACCCTTGCATATTGTACACATGCAACAAGCTAAACTGTGGATTGGGCCAGCTCGGGCAATCTGTGCTCCACTGATATTACTTCTCACACTTACATTTTACTCCATTTCTACATAGGATTGTGTGTGTGTGCTGGGGGCACATCTGATGTCTTTAAACATTTGTTATGACTGCACTGATATTTCAAGTACTCTGTTGGCGTCTATTTCATACTGTAGTCTGACCTATCATGCAGACCAGAGACATATCAGTAGAGTACAAATCTTAGGTTTTATTGACCTACATTTCAGTTTCAGACTTCTTCCCCTTCAGAACTAACAAACAACTGCCAGACCTGTTGTAGTCTGTCTGTGTAAGTCTGGAGGGGGGCTGTTCACCTTGCTGTCATTTGGAGGCCTTAGCCCTGCCTTTATTTATGGTCCTCTACACTTGTCTTGCTGGCTGAGGCTGGTGGTGGGTATGTGACCCTCATTGACATGCATGTGTGTGTCCTATGGACACCCACAGTTATTTGGGCTGCCACATGTACTGTGGTGGGATTTGTCACCTTGTCTAGTACTGCCTAGTATGTTGACACCAGTATTTGTTATGGATTTCATGCTGCCCATATAGGTGTCCACTATCTGCTGCCATCCCATTCAGCCACCCAATTCCACTGCATGCTCACGTCCATACCATAGATACAACTATCAGAACATACTACTTCATTCAGTAATTGATAAGAAGAGTGACTTACCTTGTGGCTGGCCAGTACTGAGGATGATGCTGGAGGGCAGACTATGTCACATACACATAGTATACCCCCTATACATGGTAAAGCACAGGTAGTGTCATGTTTGATATCCCTTTTACTGTATCTGCGAGTCAGAGAGAGAGATGTTATTCCCAGGGGCCCTACAGTGTCAGTGTATGTGCTATGCATTGCCTCTTTGCCAAGGCCTGAGCATACTGGGCATGCCTCCTTCTGCCTGCATGGGCAGGCTCAGGTAGTTCCTCCTCTGAGTCACTCTGTGCCTGTGATGGCCTTGGCAATGATGGGAGGCTGTGTGACCTTACCCCGTGCTGTTCCTGCTGCAGCTGTTTCCCAGGATCATATTGTGTAGCATGGCACATACTATGAAATTTGTGTACATATAGCTGGAGAGGACTGCAAGGCTCCACTGGATATGTCCAGACAGCAAAACCGTGACTTGAGCATCCCAAGCTCACACTCTATAATTATTCTGGTTTGTGCGTGTGCCTCATTATGGAGTTCTTGTTCAGGTGTGTGTGCATTTCTGAGGGGTGTCATCAGCCATGGCTCCAGTGCATAGCCAGCATCCACCACTAGGTGGCCATATGGGATATCCTCACTAGCAAATGACTGGTACAGCTGTGTCATATGCCAGATGTGGGAGTCGTGATAGCTTCCAGGGCTGCTAGCACAAACATTCAAGATAATGCCCTGGGCATCGCACACAACCTTGCAGTAATGGAGGGGAAGCCTTTGCGGTTTATGTAGACCCTACCCCGCTCACCGGGCGGTGCTTTGATGTGTATGTGCATGCAGTCTACAGCATCCACTACCTCATGGTATTCTGCTGTTTGGTGGAAGAGATGCATATTTCTGGTCAACGCCTCATTGGTGTTAAGGAAATATATGTGCTCACTGGCATGTGCTGACATGACATCCAGGAAATGGTGGAGTACCCTGGATGCTGATGCCTGTGAGATCCCCATGATATCCCAGTTGCCCTTTGAAAGGTACCTGGGGCTAGTATTCTTAAGCCTACACATACCTTGGTATCCACTGGGATGAGTTCCCCTCTGTTGGTTCTGTGTGTGAGGTGGAGCCGGCACAGCTCAACAATTTGCTGTAGAATGTCCCTGTCCACCCTATAGTGCTCCACTATCTCCAGCTCATGTAGCCCCTGGTAGGTTACCCTGGGTCTGTACACTCTTCTCCTCCTCCTCACTGTGGGATGGTCATCAGCATTCACATGCTCACCACCCTCAGCCTCTTGCACATATTGATGTATGAGAGCGACAGCAACCCCTAACATTTTGTTAGTTTTGTCAGGTAAAATTTCCCCCTCTGTGTACACTGGTGGTGTAGAGTTTGTGGGAAAAAACAGACTGAAAAGTGTTTGCATAGTTTATAGTAGTGTGCTAGGCTGTTCCATGTGTAATTGACTGATTCTGATGCATTTCACCTGACAGCTATGCTAGTTCTCCTTGATTGCCTTCCTACTGCTGTTTTCTCTTCCCATTGCCTTCCCGTTTAAGCCCCGAGGAGTGCCATGCATACCCAGTGCTCAAATGTGAACAGTGCTAATATTTCCTGTTTTTTTTTGTTTGTTTTGTTTTTGTTTAAAACCTGGTGCGTGGAGCTCACTCCCATTTAAACAGGGAAAACAGTGCTCAACAATGAGAGACACACCCCCTTCCTTAGCTTTCCTTAGCTAAAGGTAAGCATGGGCCACAGAGCTCCATCAAGCTTACAGCATGCATTACACACACCCCTTATGAGGTCATCCACTTCTTATACAATGGTGTTGCTGCACCTACATGGTTGGGTGCATGCTAACACTGAGAGGAAATCTGTGACTCAGTATCAATCCCCTCATTTACATAAACCAAAATGCTAATTCATAGTTACCACACTCACACTGAGCCATCCCCCTTAGCAACCACTATTCCCTGGTATTGTTGTCTTATGCATGCCATTAACTATTATGGCAAAATGCTGATTTGGGTAAAAAAGCTAATTTCCCCCTTTTTTCTTATTTTCGTGGTAATCCAGTTTGCGCACTGCTGCTCGACGCTTAAATGGCCGAGATCAGAAAAAAAAATACTTGTGTATATATATATATATATATATATATATATATATATATATATATATGTATATATGCTTTCTTTTGAGCTGTCATGCCTCCGTTTTGTAATTTGCAGAAATGGATTTGGTTAGTAACCGAATACACATCTGCAGGTTACACTGCACAGATGCCTGCCTGCTTACTGGATCACTAATTCACCTCATTTGCATGGTTTTCACTAGCAAATGAGGTAATTAGCATATAGCAGTGGTGTCCATGCAGGAATAGTGTAGGAGCGCTCATGCACGTCCCGGGAGCTCATTCCTGGATCGCTTGTCGGCCATATTGCATGCAGCAGCTCTTGCACTATTCCTACATGCCGTGCAGAGCTTGCTGTATCCAGGTGGATGGTCTTTTCAATTAAAGATATACACAGAAAAATTAAGAACATATTGATAAAATTTAATGCAGATAGGGTAAGCTTATAAGATACAGTCAGAGTACATTGAGAGAAAAAGAAATATGCAAACACAAAATGTAAGCAAATAAGTGCTTAAAATACAGTGCAATCAAACATAAACTCCTATATCTACCTGAAATATATGCATATAGGATGGCATTTTAAGAGGTTACGAAAAGTTTATTAATTGTATTCCATTATTCATAATATGGGATAGTAAATTACTTACCATAGTTATGATAGCTATTTCAGGTACATTTGGTAAAGAGATGCTGTTTAAGTCCTTCTTTGAAGCTTTTAATAGTTTCTAGATTTTTATGTAAATAAACAGATGACCAGTTAGCAGGTCCCAATCTAGAGAAGGCTCTCTCACCTATAGCAGTTTTAAATGGTGGGGATAACAGAGAGGAACTGCTGTCCTGTATGCTTATGAGTGCATAAAGGTTGTCTTTCTAAAGGAAGTTTCACTCTTAAAGGGGAGAAGTGATCACATTTTAGAACTTTGCAAATTAGAGTACTTAGAAGAAAGGTGGCCCTATAAGACACTGAAAGCCAAATGGAATGTTTTTACCAAAATGCAATGGTGCATCTGGTGGTCTGCTAATAACAATGAATCTGCTGATTTTATTCTCAGCAGTCTGCATTCTGTGAGTATTGTGGGCTGAATGCGTAATGAGAAAAGGAAAGCCATATTCCATTTCAGGTGTTAAAATAGTTTTAGTAAAAGCCCTGAGAGTAGTGGATGAAAGGAGGTGACTGATCTTGTAACATAGTTGTAACTGAGCAAGGACTTTATTAGTTACGCACTCTGTATGTGTGGCAAAAGAAATGGTAGGTTCAAGTATTAGCCCTAGGTACCTCTGTTCAGTAACATTAGGTATTCTGTTCCCATTACGATCTGTTAAACGAGTAGAAGCAACAGTGGGTAATTTACTGGCTGACGCAAAGACCATGATGCCAAGTATGACTGGTAGTTTTGCTTATCTTCTGTATGGATCTGCAAAGCCACAATGCATTCATGTACTTCAATCTGTTTTTCTGAATATTAAAAAATATATGGTGATATTTTATAATCATATCTGCTTCTATGGACTTCATGAAAAAGAAGATAGCATTTGGAATAAGAGCAAATACTTGGAAAATCATGAACTGGAGGTTAGGTACCTTCAAAATAGGTTTGTTTGTGTCTTTCGGCTTTTCCCGGTTAGGGGTCACCACAGCGGAACTCCGGTCCGCTAATGATTGGCAGTTGATTTTTAAGTACCGGCTTGCCAGGCCTGATGCACAACCTTCAAAGAAGGTACGCCCATTCACACATGTCTCCACGCAGAAGACGCTCTAGCTGAGAATCGAACCAGACAGCGTCTTACTGTGAGGCGACAAGCTAACGCAGCACCACCACTGCGGAATCAGGAGTTTTAAAAAAACTTATCAGTGAATCCAAACTCCTTTAAAGTCAATGGTCTGATAACTTAAAGTTTCTTTTTTTTCCTTTTGCAAATGGAGGCTTCATTGAGAAGCATGTTTCATTCATAATAAATAAACATTTATGTCACTTAGGTATGTAGATCATGGTTTTATTTCATACAACATAAATTCAATCCATTCTAATTTGCAGGAGAAAATGGAAATGCGATTGGAACAAACTCTTCATGTATATCAGCAAAGCATCAGTCAACTTTTGGTACACTTGTGCATCATTTGAGGAATAATGTTCTTGAGCTTTTGTACCAACTATTTTTCTTTTATTCTTCCCTCACTGTATCTAAAGCTCTCATATCAAAATAGTCCTTACAGTTTGTTACATTTTACGACATTTATAGTAATGACTAAAAGAAAGACTAAGGATGATAATCACAATCGGCTAACTTGTTAAGGAGAAGTATATTATATAGGCAGGGCCAGCCTTTGGCCAGCTGAATTAATTTGTCCCAATATGGCCCCATTTTACAAGGGGCTCCACACATGTCAGTTCTTTTTTCATTGCATTATAGATGCATACCTCTCAGCTGTTCAATATTTTGCAGAAATACCAAATTTGCAACTTAAATAACTGCTTGCCACAAAGTACCAATTTTAATCATTCTTTAGGGGAGTTGGATTTTTTGCCTTGCAGCTTTAAGAAAAGTATTTTTTTATACGTAGTGCAGCCAATGAGCTAAGAGGGTGAGAGCTGCTCACACACTCACAAGAGAACTAAATGTCAAACGTACACACGCACACACATATACACACATGTTTTGCAAGTGACAACTGGAGCATGGAAAATAACTGGCTCAGTGGGATTGATGGTTACTTGTGCTGAGATTGTAACGAGTAGTTAATTACTGCATGCTTTTTTTAGATAGTGACATCCCCTTGACCCTGTCCCATCCAGAACTTTTGTCCTTCTGTTATACTGTAGATGAAGAGTATGGGGCATACCTCTCAACTTCATTGCTCAGTTTTTGACAAAGCCAAAAGAATGTGGATAGAAAGACTGCAAATTAGGTACAATTTTAAAAATATTACTCTGGTTTTCTTAAAAAGTTAAAAGAACAAGGAGTTTGTCCATCAACATTCACTTTCTGGATGATAAGAAGTAAGAAAATCTTAAAAGTGACAGGATTTATATGAGACGGAATCATAAACATACTGAGATGGTTGAGAGAAGTAGTACGGGGAGATAACAGGTGGTTGGTTTTGGCTGGGTTTATGGGTGTGGACCTGAAAGGTCAAATGGTATCACCTGAAAGGTCAAATGGTACAGTGGTTAGTGTGTATGCCTTTCAATCACAAGGTGAAAGGTTTGATTCTCACCACTGGAAAGAGCTTTTTTTTCTGCATAGCCGCCTATTTTGAGCATTTTCTGGCTTGTTAAATTTGATTTCTGCATTAGTAACTGTATTTAGAGCACAACCTAGAGCTGTTTACTGAATTTCCTGTTTGCACTTATTTTTAAAATCGTTTTTTTCTCAAAACTTGCATTTTATCTGTCTTTGGCCTAGCACTCTTGTGTGGGGTCATTTACTCCACTGTTATAACTTGTTGATACTTGTTAACCTCTGCTATCTCAGAAAAAACAAAAAAAAAATCTTGCTTTTTTCCCACTTTTCTGAGATTTAAAAAAGTTCAGTTACAGGCTTGATGTTCTTGAACTGTTTGTAAGTTTCTGGGAGGCCATTTTTTGCTTGGGCTAAAGGAAAGTCTCTCTGTTGATCAGTGGCAGTGAAAAACATTGAGCAGCCTGCCTGCCCCTGTGGGAGTGGTTACTGACTTGAAACTGTAGTTTTATTGGCCATTTTGGGTCAATTCCAAAACTCCTTCATTTTCCTCTCTTAAAACCTGGTTGCCTCGTGGTTTTGGCATCTTTTCAGGCTTGTTGGCTGTTGGTGAAGCACCTACCAAGAGGAGAAAACACTGAGAGAAGAAAGGAGCCACTTTTGAGACTTTAAGTATTTTTCCTCTGTTTATTTGCTAAGTTTTTCTGCATAGCCGCTTATTTTGAGCATTTTCTGGCTTGTTAAATTTGATTTCTGCATTAGTAACTGTATTTAGAGCACAACCTGGAGCTGTTTACTGAATTTCCTGTTTGCACTTATTTTTAAAATCGTTTTTTTCTCAGAACTTGCATTTTATCTGTCTTTGGCCTAGCACTCTTGTGTGGGGTCATTTACTGCACTGTTATTACTTGTTGATACTTGTTAACCTCTGCTATCTCAGAAAAAACAAAAAAACAAACAAAATCTTGCTTTTTTCCCACTTTTCTGAGATTTAAAAAAGTTCAGTTACAGGCGTGCTGTTCTTGAACTGTTTGTAAGTTTCTGTGAGGCCATTTTTTGCTTGGGCTAAAGGAAATTCTCTCTGTTGATCAGTGGCAGTGAAAAGCATTGAGCAGCCTGCCTGCCCCTGTGGGAGTGGTTACTGACTTGAAACTGTAGTTTTATTGGCCATTTTGGGTCAATTCCAAAACTCCTTCATCTTCCTCTCTTAAAACCTGGTTGCCTCGTGGTTTTGGTGTCTTTTCAGGCTTGTTGGCTGTTGGTGAAGCACCCACCAAGAGGAGAAAACGCTGAGAGAAGAAAGGAGCCACTTTTGAGACTTTAAGTAGTTTTCCTCTGTTTATTTGCTAAGTTTTTCTGCATAGCCGCCTATTTTGAGCATTTTCTGGTTTGTTAAATTTGATTTCTGCATTAGTAACTGTATTTAGAGCACAAAGTAGAGCTGTTTACTAAATTTCCTGTTTGCACTTATTTTTAAAATCTTTTTTTCTCAAAACTTGCATTCTATCTGTCTTTGGCCTAGCACTCTTGTGTGGGGTCATTTACTGCACTGTTATAACTTGTTGATACTTGTTAACCTCTGCTATCTCTGAAAAAACAAAAAAACAACAAAAAATCTTGCTTTTTTCCCACTTTTCTGAGATTTAAAAAAGTTCAGTTACAGGCTTTCTGTTCTTGAACTGTTTGTAAGTTTCTGTGAGGCCATTTTTTGCTTGGGCTAAAGGAAAGTCTCTCTGTTGATCAGTGGCAGTGAAAAACATTGAGCAGCCTGCCTGCACCTGTGGGAGTGGTTACTGACTTGAAACTGTAGTTTTATTGGCCATTTTGGGTCAATTCCAAAACTCCTTCATCTTCCTCTCTTAAAACCCTCTTTTGCGCGGTTTTGCATGTTTTTGAGCATAGCACAACAACGGGCAGCGCCGCCTAATTGGGTTTAAACTATTCCTGGCTCCACAAAGTCTGCTCTTCACTTTTTCCCTTAGAACTGCTCTATCTCTCAATTTAAACACCATATTCTTATTCTAAGGCCCTTCACTGGTCCAATTAAGTAATCCTACAAATTAGCACTATTAAACCATAAGCACTACTTAGTCTTATACTCTCTACGATTACCCTGTCCTCTATTGGTCCATCTTAAATTCAGTTTCCCTATTACTCTAGCATGTCCAAAGGTCAGTCAATGGTTTCCTCTCCAGTCCAGCTAGTGAATCTGGGAATTTTGAGGCAATGTTAAAACTGTGTCATGTACACGGACAACCCTCTCCTCCTCCAAACAGGTTCAAATATATGTGAGAGATGCAACTATTTAGCCAGACTGGAGGCTGAGGTCTCTCATCTCAAAACTGGTGTAACCAGTCAGGAGGAGAAGGTAACCTCACACAACACAATTCCAGTATCACATGGTCCCACCATATCAGCGAACCAAACACATAAATACACAAAAACATACTCGGAGGATCTAAATAAAAATCTACCTAAGCAACAGAGACCTCCAAAGCAGACATCCAAGCAAACGCTACCTCAAAACAAAACACACACAACACATAACCCACAAAGTCAGTGTGCCAAGCAGCCACAGCCCTTAAGGCTGAATATCACACCTGATACTCTTGTTATAGGTGACTCTATTGTCAGACACACTGACTTCCTGCTCACCAGGCTGAATAAAGAGAAGGTCACAGTGAGCTGCCTGTCGGGTGCTAGGATCCGACACATAACGCAAGCACTCAGGTCACTCCAAAGCAAGTACAAATATGACTCAGTCATTGTACATGCTGATGTGAATGACCTGAGACATACCTCCCTGGACTACATGAAAAGAGACATAGAGGAGCTCTCTGATCATGTAGCCCAGGCTGGTATGACCCTGACTTTGAGCAGCATCTTACCCTCACCTATACAGTACAAAGACAAAATTATCTATTTTAACAATTGGCTAAAATTTTGGTGTCATTCAAAGGGGATCTAGTGTCTGTCAGCCTGGGATGACATGCTCGACAAGCCACGTTGCTTCGCTAGGGACGGCTTGCACCTGTTACCACTGGGCTTTCGGATATTGGCAAAGGCTCTTGCCACCCCCATAGTGCCTTTTTTAGGCAAGGCTCAAAATCAAACCCACCCCCATAGACAGCACAAGGAACAAGAAACTAAGGGTAATGAAGCTAAACGCCAGAAGTCTTAACCTCAAGATGCACGCACTCAAAGCTCTCCTCATTATGGAGAACATCGATGTCTGTGCAGTGACAGAAACCTAGTTCAAGGCTCCAGAGAGCACCCCAGCACTACCAGGATATACCTCATATCATGCTTTTCGGCCCCAAAACCCGGACCGAACCACAAAAGGAGGGGGAGTTTCCATATTTATCAAGGATATCCACACCAACAGGTTAGTGGCATTGCACGAAGTATTGGAGACCATCCATGTGCAACTAATAGTGGGCAAGACTGCTTTTCAGTTTATAGCATCCTACAGACCACCCTCTCAAAGTCAGGAATCCCATTCGGCTTTCCTGAAAACATTGGAGAACATGAATTTCTCTCCGAACACCATTATATTGGGTGACTTCAACTACCCAAACATTGACTGGGAGCACTACTCAAGCCCCAGCACCTTAGCCCAAAGATTCCTGGAAATTATAAACTCAAATGCTATGGAACAACTAGTCACCACTCCCACAAGAGGGGACAACATACTAGACCTGATCATTACCAACATGGGGACTCTATGCTCCACACCAGAAGTATATCCCTCATTGGTAAGATCGGACCATAAATTAATTTCACTGGATGTCCACATCCCGACCCCACCCCCAGCCCAGAAAACCACAGTGAAAAACTTCTCAAAAGCGAACTTCTCACTTCTCAAAACCGAAGTGGCATCCTTCAAGGCCCCAGGGCCAGTGGAAGCTACAGCCCAAACTGCAGAATCCTATATAAGTGCATTCTACGGACATCTCCAGGAATGCATGGATCATGCTATCCCAAACAAAACCAAGACCCAATCATCCAAAGGCAGGCGTCCAGTCTGGTGGACCCCTGCCATAAATAAACTGTACAACAGAAGGAGGAAGCTACTACATGATAGAGCAAAATCCCTAATAGGGAAGGCATCTCTGATCAGTACTAGCAAAAAATTACGATCCCTCATAAAATCCTCCAAGGCCAGCTTCGAGAGAAAAATTGCACAGGACACCAAAGACAATCATAAGGCTTTTTTCAGTTATGTTAGAAACCTGGGATGCAACTCCCAGACTTGCTCTGAGTTGATTCTAAACGACAAAAAATACACTGAACCCACAGACATCGCCAATATCCTGGCAGACAGGGTCAGTGCAAACTTCTCCACCCTCTCCCCCCCAAAAGAGCAAGTATCTATCCCAGCAGAGGGCTGCCTCCCAAACATCTCAGATGCTCAGGTGAAGGCTGCCCTCTCCAAAGCAAAAAACACTGCTTCCATGGGACCAGATGACATCCCAGGTTGCGTCCTACATGAACTCCAAGAGGAACTAATCCCTAAAATAAAACAGCTATACAATCTCAGCCTCACTACAGGATATGTGCCCACAGAATGGCGTACAGCAACAGTGGTCCCACTCCACAAAGGTGGAGCCTCTACGGACCCTGAAAACTATCGCCCCATAAGCCTGACTAGTTTATTCTGCAAGGGTATGGAGACGATCATCATGGAGCTCATAAACAAAGACATTGGGGACCTACAGACACTAGATCCTACTCAGTTCGGCTTTGTCAAGGGCAGATCCTGCCTTTTGAACCTGGTTGACTTCTTTGAACCAGTCACCAAAGCCATAGATGAAGGGAAGGTAGTCCACACAGCCTATCTGGACCTTGCAAAGGCATTTGACACAATACCCCACTCAGGCATCATAGATAAGCTATGCAGCATAAATATAAACCCCTATGTCACAAGATGGGTCACAAACTGGCTCAAAGACAGAACCCACAGAGTGGGAGTTGCTGGAGCCATGTCAGACTCAAAACCGGTCACAAGTGGTGTCCCACAGGGTTCTGTCCTGGGACCACTCTTGTCCGGTATATACTTTTCCGAGGTACAGGCAAACGTGGGAGGACTATGGCTCACCAAGTTCGCAGACGACTGCAAACTGGGCGCCATAATCAACTCTCCAGCTGACACAAACATCCTTCAAAAAGGTCTCACAGAGACAGATAACTGGTGCCAGCACCATGGTTTAAAGCTAAATGCCAAAAAATGTATAGTCATACCCTTTGGCAAAAACAATGTGCCCACAAATTACCACATAGGCGGAAACCCTTTAAGTACAGAGAAAGTTATTAGGGACCTGGGGACCCAAGTTGATAGCAATCTCTCCTTTGAAAACCACATTGCCAAAGTGGTTAGAAAGACCTTCTACATAGCCCACCTCATCACGAAGGGTTTCACATCTAGATCAAGAGAGGTAATCATGCCCCTTTATTCATCCCTCATCAGGCCCATCATAGAATACAATGCCCCTTTTGGGATGTACCTTACCTGACACCTGCAGCAAATAGAAAGACCCCAAAAGTATCTCACCAAGAGGATCAAGGGTCTCAAACAGATGCCATATGCTGCTCAGTTAAAAAAACTCCAGCTCTACTCAGTTGCATACCACCTACTTCGAGGCGATCTATGCCTGACATACAAAGCTATGTCAAATCCAGAATTAATGGACATGGTCCACCTCAGTAAATCTAAATCCCTTAGAGCCACATGCTCGAGGGACTTGAACCTCATTACAGAAATAAATAGAACTTGCTGGAGGGACAGGTTCATAACCCAGAGGCTCCCTTCGCTCTGGAATAGAATTCCAGTTCATGTGAGGCAGAGCACCTCACTGAATCTCTTCAAGAAGAATCTCGATAAGTGGATGGGGGATCGTAGGTTTGTCCCAGGGATTACTCCTGTGTCACTATTAGACAGAGGCACAGTAAACTAAACCTTAAAAAGGGCACAGTATACTCAAATCAAGGGGTGGCGTAAGCCATACAGAATCGGGCTAGGCTTATAATTGCCCCAGGGCAGATAGCCTAGTATGAACCTATGAACCTATGAACCTATGAGAGAGAAGGAAGAAAATGTGTCCACCTTTTTTGGTGGGGGAGGTAGGCAGTATTCTCAGGTATAATTTATGTGTCCTTACAAGTACTTCTCTTCTCATTTTATCTTGAACTGGCATTGTGTCAGTACTGAAAACAAAGTCTTGGGTATAACTTATTTCTTCCTTGATAGAAAAAAAGTAATATGGAATTTCTTTCCTTATTTGTTATTTTCGTTCAGGCATCATTAGTTGAAAAGGAAAAATGGTCTAAAATGCACCTCAGATCATCTATAACCCATGGCTTTCTGGAGACCTGGTGGCCTCTAATCCACCCTTGCTTCATTTGGTTATTTCCACCAAAGTTATTACAGTAGAGTCGATTATATGAACGTTGATTAACCAAAACATCAATTATCCGAACGCAGCCATCCAACGTTTTCAGGTAGGAAAAACCATTAAGTCTGCATTTGCAAATGTTATACGTATTTGCTTGTGAGTATTTTTTGAGCTTGTACTGCAATAATATACTATACCGTTTTGCACTCACAGTTTATTTGTTGTATTTTTCTTGTTTAACGTTAATCAAAAACATTTTTAGAAGTTTTTTATCCAGTTCAATGATATGTTTTATTATCTGAAAAGTTTGATTATCTGAACAACCCTAGGTCCCAATTAGTTTGGATAATCAACTCTCTACTATACATTGTAGTGTTGATCACATAGAGTATAATAAATATGCAGAAAAAAAGTTGAAGAGTAAGATTTTTTTTCTTAATAATGATTTTTAATTATGTTATCACTGGATGATAAGGTTGTTTAAAAATGCTAATATACACCTCAGAGCATCTAGGGCACCATGGCTTACCATGTTTTTTTTTCTTTTTTCATTTTTTATAAGTAATCCTTTATTTTATTTACAGTGCAATGAGTGGTCTTTTTTGAATTCCAATGTTCCAAGTTATAATAGTGACACACAGTAATGAATTGTAATTTTACAAATAAAATAAATAATAATATTTTGTTTAAAACAGAGTAACAGTATATATTCCTGACTGATACCTACTCTAAAATAACTTTAAATCTAGGAGGTATGGGGTCAGATTGACAGGGGAATGAGATAGGGCCCACCACAATGGACCAAATTGGACCTCACGGTTGATAATGCTGGCCCTGAATATAGGCAGGTATTCAAAATCTTTATAATGCAATAAACAGCTGAATACAGTAATATGTTTTTGCCAGCTAGTCATGTCAGATTGTGCAGAGGAAATAATTAAGCATGCTGCAAATGAGGCATTAGATTTTCAAGTGGTTTGTAGGATATGAGAGAGCTAAGTGCAGGCACATTTAATAAATGAAGTGTTATCATATATGGTTAAAAACCTGATTCTCATTTTCAAGTGCTGCTTGCTAAAATGGCACCATGTCTACTATCAAATGCATTTGATTTTTATTTCAGTGCATTTTGTTCTGCAAATTCAGAAATACATAATTAACTGATATTATGATAATTATATCACTAAATGTTCCTACTGTTATTGACAACTTCCTTTTTAAATGTGTCATATATATATATAAAATCATACATCTTTTTGCAAAATGATATTTAATGCAACTGACATTAGCACACTATGGTACCTATTTTTCTTTTCTCAAGCTTTTAACAATATTTCTCAGAATTCCTTCATTATAGTTATACAAAGGTATATAAGAATAATGCTTTTCTTCCTGTTTTTTTGCAGGTTGTGGTCTTTAGTATACAAGAATATAGCACACTTAAATGCATACATACTTGCTGGTATCCAGAGCCATCAATAATCTATTCACACCTTAAAAGCTAAGAATAAAGAACAAGAGCATGCATATATTTTAATCTCTGATTGTCTGATTGTATGATCAGCACAAGACGACATAAAAAGAATGAAATATACTAGTAGACTTAACCATCTGAGTTAATAGAATTAATTTTAAAAATGGAATCACAGAATATTGTAATTTTGCCAGAATCGGCGAAGTAGAGTTCTTTCTTATCCATTTTAAAAAGGAAGACTTTAAACTATGTTTTTTTTTGTTTTGTTTTCAGAGAACAGTACTCATTTGTGTCATCTAATCATTGTGACACTTTGGTCATACATGTATATTTATTAGTACAGCTTACAGACACAAACATATACGCACACGTGTGTACGTACGCACAAGCACATACATCAACATCAATGCACACACAGACAGTTCACAAAAATCCAGAACTCCATTACCTCAGATAATTTGATACATTTGCCATGTAGGGGCATAAGAATGCATACACACTTTTAATTCTCTAGTTGTCACATTTATCTGTACATATATATTTATATATATAAATATATATATATATATATATATATATATATATATATATATATGAAACAACTGGAGAATTAATCAATATATTCATTCTAATTCCCTGATACCTTTACTGAGCAAAGTATCATATTGTCTGAGGTGATGGATTTATATATACGTGTGTGTGTGTGTGTGTGTGTGTGTGTGTGTGTGAATTGTATGCAGATTTATTTCTGAGATATCTTTGCCATTCTTGGTGGTATTCGTAGTCATTACACTTAGGAGCAGCAGGTACATGATTGATTCCTGTACGAACACAAAGCATGATTCAGAGACACAAGAAGTACCAAAGTGAAATAGCTAAAGATGATTCAGATAATCTTATGCAAATGATGGAATAATAAGATATAAATGGGGAATATGTGAAAAACCTAAAACTTTTTATGTATATGAGTTCTCTTCCTGCCTTTTTCTGATTCATAATTGTTTTCTGATGCATATCTGTGCTGTGTATAGATGAGTTATAAAAAGTTAGTAAATTACTTTCTACCCACAACTCACAAAGATGTTTGGTTTTAATGCAAGCCTGACTGCTTCCAACTTTGAATTGCTCATTTAAGTCATGCTGAAACATGATGCAGAGAGTACCACTTGCAAGCTCATGTGAAGAAAGCATAGGCAAAGAATAACTCACCTGAACTTTGCTGAACAGGAGTTGCTTGATAGATTTAGAGTGGACTTGCATATAATAAGGACTTTGCTGAGCTTATATGACTCACAAATAGGAAATCAGAATACATTGCCTTTCTGCATCTGTGGATACCAAGGTATGTATAGGCCTTACATTACTTGTCATGGTATCTTTAAGAAACAGACTTGGTGGTTATCTTGCAGGCTTATGCCTTGAGGATACAACAACAGTTCGTTTTTATACTATTGGCAAATGTGGATTAGCATATCTCTTTCCTAGTATCCCTAGAAAACTGACAATTATCATGCATGTTTTCCAATGGAATGGCATGCATTTTTGGGGTGTTTGGTACAACAGATTGTACCCATGTTATTATAAGGGCTCCATCGAATCATAACAAGAGCGACTACTGTTCTGTCAACTGCTAGGTAGTGTATGATGCATGCAGTTGCATCCCCAATGTGTTGGCCCAGCATCCTGCTTGTGGCCATGATTCTCACATTTGCCGCACAGGTTCACTGTACCACATCATCCTGCATGGTAGGATTCGTCATAGTCACCTAGTTGGTAACTGAAAACTATTATAATGTTAGCTACAGATGTTTCTCTAGCTATATAGCTGCATACATAGTGTTGAACCTCCACTATTTTCTTATGTGTCCACTCCTGTTTTGTTACCCAGGGAATGCAGGCTACCCACATGAAGACTGACTAATGACACTAGCTCATAACCCAGAAAAAGTTGCTGAAGAGCATTTTAACACCACCTTGTCCTAGACAAGGATGGTGAGTGAGTGAGTGAGTGAGTGAGTGAGTGAGTGAGTGAGTGAGTGAGTGAGTGAGTGAGTGAGTGAGTGAGTGAGTGTTTTGCCTACTCAGAGCCCATTTCTGTTGCTTGGAGAAGTTATGTAGACCCTTCATTGTGGTTGCTGCTGCATGAAGAATGTTTGCAACCTTCTGCATGATATGATCATGCCTTAATCTGGTGCACAACTGCCACAGCCAGTCACTGATACTACAGCACAGCTGCCGCTATCATTTGTCCCACAAATGACAATAGCATCAGTGACCAGATGATGGCAGCAACATGGCAACCCCTTCAGCAGGCTTCTGTACAGTTCATGACTGCACAAAGTGGCAACATTTAGTCCACAACTATGGGTCATGACATTCACTAAGTGTCATTGTGAAGTTGCAGAGATGATACCTGTTGCACACAATGTTACTTCTGGGCTATGCTGAATAGTACATGGCCAACTTACACTGTATATCAGATATCTTTTCACATACCATAAACAGAATATGTTACCAAATGGTGTTAGTGATCATCATTTGTACAGTGTTCAGCGGTCAGGGACACAAGTGATAATTATACTGGAAGACTTTGCATGAGCTGTAAAGGAGCAGGTGATATGTAAAAACTTTAGGGCTATACTTGAGTAATTTACAGTTGTTCTACTGAAGATGCATTTACTTGTTTAAGGAAATGTAAAAATAAATAAGAACCACAGATATCAGAGCAACACAAGGCATTCAGGGTCCAAAATCATCCAATCTACAATGAAACAGATCAGTCCACGAAAAATGATTTATTCAGAGACCATAATAAAAATAACTAAGGTAAGCACTTTCACCCAACAGGGTTTCATCAGACCATATATAATCACTAAATAATTGCTCTCTTTTATATAGAAAAAGGTGCAAAACCAAAGTCAATTAACAAATTTAAAGAAATAAGCATATCTACAGATAAAAACATCCCCAACCTGAAACTCAAATACTTGATAGCTCAATGGATACAACCATGTAAAAAACACAGAAAGTATATATATATATATATATATATATATATATATATATATATATATATATATATATATATATATTTATATATACACACAAAAATGTATAAACAATATATAAAAACTATGTATAAGAAATATCTACGTATACATTTCTCCATATGCATATATATAATATATAAAAAAAATCTCATAAAAATACATGCCTACATATAAACATACATATACAATATATACACTCAACATAGCATAATCTAATCTCTACCTAAGCCCTCTAGACTTCAAAAAGAGCTTAAGGGGAACTTTGTCATTAAGTCCAGGGTACTGATCTGCCCTGAGTCTAATGATCCATTTGGCTTCCTGACTTTCAGTCCGGTTCCTGATGTCCCCACCTCTAGGATTAATGAACAAAACATTGATAACTCTCAACCTAAACACATGAGTGTCATCTGCTCCCAGGACATGTTCAGAAAGTGCATTAACAGTGGACCCAATCCTGATCTTGTACAGGTGTTCAAGTATCCTGTCCCCAAACTTCCTGTCTGTCTTGACAACATAGAATACTCCACATGCTACACAGCATGCAAGATAGACTACATGCTCAGACATACAATTAGCATGAACCCTAAACTCATACCTAATACAATTAGAAAGATGTATGAAGCACTCACTGGAATCTATATAATTACAGAAGTTGCACTAATTACAAGGAAATGTCCCTAACATATCATAACTCTCAACCCTACCAAAATACTTGGGATAACACAATAACCTTTTTAGGTTAGATTTATTCTTATAAACAAATTGTGGGGTATCTCTTACAATCTCTTTAATACTGGGATCCACTGTCAACATCTCCCAGTGGGACCTAATAACATCCTTAAAACTTCCCACATCCTGGGTATAAAACAGAGGTACCCTGATCCTATCAAGTCCAACAAATCTCTTAGAAGCCTCCGACACACCTTAACCAGTTGAAACATCTACAAAATCTGAAAAATAGGGGGTGGCTACACCCTCCCTCAAGGTGGACAAACCACTCAATCCCTTCTCAATTTCAGTCTTGTATGCCCTAGCCTTAACCTCATACATAAATTATTCAATTCCGAGTCAAATCCTGCATGAGAAGGATTATACCGGGATACCCCCATGGCTTGATCTCTAACCACATTCCCAAACACATATCCCGGGTGCATACTATGCCTGTGCAAAAGGACATTTTGATGACATGACTTCCTGTATACCCCCGTGTTCAACAACCCATTGTCCAACCTCTCTATATATACATCCAGGAAGGAAATCCATGTTCCAGAGAACTCATGACTAAACTTCAAGAATATGGACAAACTATTAACCTTATCAATAAATACAGTCAATTCATTCATCATCCCTTTCCAGATGAAAAAAAGATGATCTACAAAGTGTCTATAGAAGGAGACCTTCAAAGAAAAATCTTCCATCTGAACAAACACTCCACCTCCCAGGCAGCCATAAAAAGGTTGGCATAGCTATTGGCACACGAGGTGCCCATAGCCATGCCATCCTGTTGCAAGTAGCCCTGTGAGTCAAAGCAAAAAATGTTATTCTCAAGTACGACTTCCAGGAATACTACCAACAAATTCATAACAGGGCCACTAAGCTCAGTGTAACATTGTAGATAGTCATGAACCCTCTGGACCCCTTCCCCATTGGGAATAACTGTAAAGAGTGACTGGCTGTCCATAGTAACCATCAGATAGGAGAAATCAACAGGAACATCCTTCATATACATATACATATACAAATCCAACAAAAATTGCTTTGTATCCCTCAATACATACACATTAGCATCCATAACCAGACAAAGAAACCTTTCAACATAAATGGAGAACGGCTCAGTTGACCACCCTCTACCTGACACAATGTTCCTCATTGGTGGCCATCTGCCATCCTTATGTATCTTAGAGAGGCCCTGAATCACAGGTATGAGGGGGTCACTGACTAAAAGGTAATCAAAAAGTTCTTTGGTAATAATATGGCTCTTGGAGAGATCTTCAAACATCTCACATATCCTTTGTACATGTAACCTTACTGTATCATGCTCAGTGGGACAATAGAACCTCTCATCTCTCAACATTCGCTTCATGGATTCATCATAAAACATATAATCCATTACTACTAAACAACCTCCTTTATCAGCTGGTCTAATTGCTAGGGCAGGGTCATTCCTCAAGCCTATCAGGGCTTTCTTCTATTTAAAAGTCAGGTTCCCCTTTGTGTTATGTTGATTTCCCTCAGTCCTCATCCTATACAAATCATTCTCTACCAATTTGCTAAAGGCAGCCACTAGAGGTGGTACACCAGGAACATATACACTAGGTTTATTGAACTGTTTATTGTTGGGCACAAACAATCTATCCTTAAATTCCAATTTAAGACATAAATTCCTAATAAAAAACTTAAAATCTACCAAAGTGTCTGTAAGATCACTGAGGCAAGTTGGAATAAAAGCCAGCCCTTTAGAGAGGACAGCGACTTCATCCTGTGTTAAACTGCAAGATGAAATATTACAAACTAATGTTCTTCCACTGTGAAATGTGTCATTACCGCAGCTATTCTGCTTTTTTTTTTTTGGCTTTTGCTCTCTCTTTCACATAGAAGAAGTAATGTGATATTAACTCTTGTACTCTATGTTTATAGCCTTCCTGATGAATAACTTTTGTATTACTGATGTACAAAATTTCACTTATATTTGGATGGTGTTATACATAGTGCACGTTTGCTCTTTTTGATTGAGCGCCTTACCACTTTGCACCCAAGGCAGCTGCCCTATTCACCTCACCATTCCTGCACTACCGCTGGATGCTTGAAAGCTGTTTAGAAGCACAATAACACCTGCAAGACTCTGGTATTCTGGTATTCCTGAAACTGACTAGCTGGTAAAGTTGGCATAGCACAAATGCTTCACCAATAAATAGCACACTAGCTCACTCACCATCCTCTTGCAAAGGTATTTGGCATCTCTGAATGTCCAACCTCCAGACATTGGACCCAGTCCAGTTTGATTTCATCAAGGGCAGATTATGCCTATTCAACCTGGTGAACTTCTTTGAGAAGGTAACAAAGGAATGGTTGAGGGCAAAATGGTTCACAGTGCCTACCTTGAGCTGGCCAGGCATTTCACACAATACTCCATTCGGACATTGTTGACAACTCAGGAAGTCTGATACAAACCCATATGTCACCCAGTGAATAGCCCACTAGCTCACTGACAGGAACCAGAAAGTTAGAATTGGGGGCTTCACTTCTACAAAGAGTCCAGTCACAAGTGGAGTCCCTCAGGGATCAGTCCTTGGACCGCTCCCTTTTGCCATTTACTTGTCAGAAGTCAAGGCCAATGTCAGTGGTCTCTGACTGACTAAATTTGCAGATGATTGCAAATTAGGAGCTGTCATTGAATCCCACACTGACACAAATGTTTTCCAAGAAGGGCTGACACAGACAAACAACTGGTGTCAGAGCCATGGACTAAAACTAAATGCCAAGAGATTCATAATAGTATTCTTCAGCAAGTCATCTACCCCTGGTAACTTCCATATTGACAACACACCCCTAAGGGTTGACCTAGTAGTCAGGGACTTAGGGACATGCATAGACAGTAATCTAGCCATTGACCCTCATGTGCCTATAGTAGTTAGGAAATAATTCTATGTTGCTCAACTTATAAACAAAGGTATGGTATCTGGGTCCAAGGTAGTCATTGTTCCACCTTATTCGGCATTTATCAGGCCTACCATTGATTACAATGCCTCCATACCTCTCAACCTGGAAACATCAAAAATCTGGACAAAGGCCCATGAAAAATAGGTACAAATCTGTACGCTGTTTAACATAAAATTTGCATACATAATTATGCAACCCCTCCCACTCCAGTGGAATTGTGGGATATCAACTTTCAAATGCAAACTGAAGAGCAGACAACCAAAGTATGGTCCCAGAGACCCAGACCATGTAGTAAATGGTAACCATTTTCTTTTAAAATGTGTAGCAATGATGTTCACTGGGAAAGGAGATGATGAACCTTAAGATTTTGTTTTCGGTGACATGCAGTATGTGGGTTTTATGGTAAAAGTAGGGCGTTTAATGGTAGGCAATATTCTAATCTTAACAAAATAATATTATAGCTTTCTAGGACCTCCAAAAGTCATTCCTCATGGCCTACTGATCAGTAGTGTAGCTACAGTTTGTGCCGCCCGGGGCTGTCTTTGACTTTTCCGCCCCCCCCTCACAAAATCATGGTAAAATGGGGCCACCCATATACAGCCCCCCCCCCCGCAGCCATTCCAGTGTCCCATTACTTGGCTATTTCACCACATTTACTATAAACACTGTCATGTGCATACTGCTTTACTTCTACAATGATTTGGATTTCATTTAAAAGTTTTATTTTACATTTTACAGCACAAACACTAAGAGACATCTGCTAAACAAAGCAATGCAGTCTCACATTGAAAATAGACTTAGCATTAAAACTTCTATGCCCTTGAGTCTCACATTCATTGAAACAGCATTGAAACCCACATTCAAAGAAAATACATCTGGCCAGTGGCAGATAAAGATTAACTTTGGGCTGTTTTCAAATCATAGGCCCCATGCACAAAACACATACATGTGTTCTTTGATACACCTTCCTGATTGTATTAAATTATATTCCTTGTATAATGTAGTACATTGTATTCCTTGTATAATGCAGTACAGTTGTTAGAGGGCATTTTAAATTTATTGTTTTGATCATTTTTCCAGTAAACAATGAAGCAAAATGCATGTACCAGTAATAACAAAACTGCCCAGTTCAGAACATTTCCATCATAAGTCTACTCAAACTTCTACAATCCACCAATATCAGTAAATGTGCACAATCTCTGCAGAAGTAAAAGTCATCTAAATAATTCCACATTAAAGTGCCTATTGCCCTTGAGGAATAAATTGCTTATGTTACATTAAAAAATGATAAGCTAGTAATATTACAATAGGGAATGGGTGGCAAACTAATAGATTCATAGTACCTAGTTATTGCTGCCAAAGAGGACATTCTCAGGACGCAGCATCCAACACACTATAGTATCAGCAATGCATCTACATAGTATGGGAGAACCCACAGATTTCTGCGTCAAAAGCAAATATTTAACCTGTTATGCTATTAACAATGCAAGCAGACTCAGCATCATAAGCAGCATTAAACTTCTGTTCCCCTGAAGATCTTAGCTCCTTGTAAAATCCACTTGACACTCAGCTGTATCGCTCAACTTTGCAGCACAAGAAATCTGAAAAAAGCCAAAATTTATAGGGGGGGAATCAAAAGCCAAAAGCCAGGGACACATTTTAAACACTGCTTGTATAATCTTAGAAAGTTGATAGAAATTAAAAATGTTGTGTTACCACAATGCATTTCATTGCCAAATCTGGAACCCGGGACCCTGTATACTACAGTGAGACCAACATACCACTATGCCAAATCAGTTGTTTCCTGAAAGATAGGAAGACTGAAACTTAAACGGCTGTCATTTAGTGAATTCAGTTTTCATCATAGCTCTTAACCTCTTAGCACAAAACACCTGGACAAAGCCAATAATGGAGGAATACAGCGCTCACATATTAAGTAAATTCAGTTTTCACCATAGCTCTCAACCTCTTAGCAATAAACATCTGGACAAAGCCAGTAATGGGAGAATACAGCCCCAAAATAGGGGCAAATTTCAAATATTGATCTTATAAACATAGAAAATTGCTAGAATAAAAGGTTTTGTGTTACCATGTATTTTCTGAAGAATATGAAGTCTGAAATTCAAATGCCTGTCATTTAGTGAATTCAACCCTTCACTTATCTGCCATAAAAATAAAAAAAACACAGATTTTATGAGGAACAGAATAAAAATATGGATGGTTTTCAGAAGTGGTGGTGGGTAGTGAATTCAAGCTCTTGCTGTCTGTACCTCTAGGTACAGGGTTTGAGCCTGAGCAACTCTAGCCACTAGGTATATGTAACCGGGGCATTACACACACACATGCACACACATACCTTGCTTGTAATAGCTGTAATTCCCTTGCAGCATAACCAAGATCACACACACCTTCCTGTAATTCCCTTGACACACACACACACACACACACACACACACACACACACACACACACACACACACACACACACATACACACCTTGCTTGTAATGGCTGTAATTCCCTTGCAGCATAACCAAACTCACACACACCTTGCTGTAATTCCCTTGTTATTCAAGAGGTTTAAGGATCCCATGAAAGTGTACTGTATGAGGAAGTGGGTGTCCACTTGCTTTAACTATGAGTGACAAAGACAACAGGTTAAGGTTTAGTCACAATAAATCAGATTTACCATTATCTAGAAAAAAATCCATATAACAGCAAAATGTAACACTCTAACGGTTATTGCTTAGATTTTCCAAATCACGCACAGCACAGTTGTAGCTAAATTTAACAGAATAAAAGGAACCCAATATCAGGAACATGAAGGGAAAGTTTTACCTTAAATTTAATAAGTAGAGATGGCAGTTATACATAATCAGCAGGGTATTCTATCTAGTTTTCACTAACCATGCAGTTGTCACTGCACTGTTGTAATATCTGTGACAGTGTATATGAACTTGGTGCTGTCACTAGGAACTTCGCAAATGGGGAAAAATCAACTATCAACTGTAACTCAAAAAGTGGTGTTATCAAGTTGAAAAAAATAAACAAACACTGATGAGTAACTCATAGTAGGGGGGGGGGGTGCCATACCCAATTTCCACTTTCTCAACTCACATCTTAAGCGATTCAACAAGACATGTAATGAATCTATTAGATTTTGAAATGGTACACTAAAATCAACCAAAGGTGAGCAATTTGCTGTACCAGCATAAGAACCCTCCATTTTAAAACTATAAAGCCAAGAAAATATGCATAGTCAGAACGCAAATGTTTGTGCAGTTACATCTTTAAACAGTGATGCCTACAAAACCATAATTAAAATTATGTTTCTGGTGAAACAAAAGTGACTTGCAAATAACACGTTTTGTTGTTATGCTGTGGAACTTTTAATTTGTATAACGGTCCAGATTGATCTGTCTTCTACCCAGCTTGCAGCATAATGAGAAAATAAAAATTACACAGTGGCACACAGCCTTTACTTGTAACGGCTATAATAATTCCCTTGCAAGAGCATAAGGAGAAAATAAAACTTCCCTTTCTCATACAGCTGCAGCCTGCCTGTGATTCCCTTGCACCATAATGAAAATCACACACACCTTGCCATAATTCCCTTGCAGCAAAAATAACGAACCTGGAAAGCAGTTCTTCATTGTAATTCCCTCTAACCTGGAAAGCAGCTGTAATTTCCTCGTGGAGCAGCCAGAAATGCTGTCACATCCTTGAGCTCAATTCTGACAGGCTGGCAGGCTTTTCACAGAGCTGAAGTCATCACGCACGTGATGACATCAGGTCAAAAGGCCGACAATTTAAAAAAGAGCTAGGAAAATGGGAAATTAATGGGTGTCATTTGGGAATCATGGCACCCCATTATTTGGACCTCAAAAACTGGTAAAAAATGAGAAATTTGGTATGGTTGAGAGGTACGAATGGTATGTACCTAACCAGGCCTATCCAACAATTGTAGCATACAGAGGTTCTTCACTAAAAGAATACAAGGTGTAAGAAAAATGTCCAGTGCAGATTGCCTCAAGGCCCTATCCTTGTATTCCATCTCCTACAGGCTGTTTAGGGGAGATCTATGCCTGGCATACAGGGCATTGTCAGACCCCTCTCTGATGGACCTCCTGCTTATCCACAAAACAAACAGCACCAGAATTACCCATTTTAAAACTTAAACTTGGCCTGTGTTATATAATAGGTTAAGTTATATCTTATTTATATATAGACCTGCAGGAGAGACAGGTATGTTTACCAGAGACTACTTCATCTTTGGAACAGGCTTCCCATCTATGAGAAGCAGAGTTCCTCCCTAATCCAATTCAAGTGTAACTTGGACAATTGCATGGGGAACAGGAAATTCATCCCTGGCTTGGCACCTATGTCTCTAATGGACACAGGCAACCTGTAAATGGTTCATCTCCCAGGCCCATGCTTACACTTATCAAGCATATCAGAACTTGTCAGAGATTTGGGATGCATGGCTAGGCTTAAAAAGGCCCTCGTAGTCAATAACCTAGTAAACACTTATGAACATACGAACCTATGTATGAACTGCAGAAGTACGGTGCTACCTGTTAAAATTTCTTTCCAAGTTGTAAAGCATCCCCTAACTTTACTTTAGACATTCATAACATTTTTTTCTGCAGGATGGTTACCTTAAAAACCAAGACAATACTGTTCAAAGGTCACTGTAAATCATTATTACAAATAAACACAATCAGTGGGAGTCTAAAATTAAGTCTAGAGAAACTTTCTGGCAGGTTAAATTGGTGTCATTGAACCCCCATGATTTAATTTGATTTCCATTTTACCCCTTCTTAAATTGAGAGTTGATAAGCTGTACTTGTATACGAGCTGTACTTCATATGTTTTTACATATATTTTTCTGCATTTACTACTCTAAAGGTAAAATACATTTTTATATTTTTTTGTTTGCAATATTAAGTTTGCATAAGTGCAATAATGATTTTTTGTCTTTAACATCAGATTTATGGAAATGTAATTGCTGAAGCAAAGTATTTGTCACATGGTTGGATGGTTTTATTTAAATAAGTGGGTTGGATTGCGTTTTTTTGTTCTGATGATGTCTCTGAATGTTTGTGAGATGAAAGCTCACAACAATCATATTAAATTCATTTCATAAAATGCTGATTGTTTCATCCAGTGACTTGGTGGATCGATTGTTGATTTCCACTGCCTACTGAGCAATATTGTCTTTGTTTTTAATATCTGTTTTCTGCTCACACAAAGTTTTTTTCATTTTTATGATGTATGTATACCTTCCCTATTTAATAGCTACAATTTAACCATAAGTATTTTCTACTGATCCATATAGAGTCACATGTTTCATTTCCATACATTTATATTGTCATGGAAGACAGTATAAATGTATGGAAATGGGGTGGGGGGGTTACACAGCAGAAAGTGTACAGCTATTTTGACTGACTAAAGGTACATGGGAAAAGCTTATAGAAACATTAAATATTGCAGTCTTTTGATGCACACAGCATGCACATTCATGATCAGTAATCCCTTCTTTTTTTCTGTTATTTTCTCTTATTGCAACAACTACAGATGAGGTCAATATAAGAGAGGCTGATTTATTGGCCCTGTAAGTATTGTTTATCATTAAGAAAGAAAAAAATAAATACAAATAAAATTAAATTGAATAATTATTGAACAACAGAATGCAACCTGCCAGGCTGTCATGCAAACAGCTATAGTAAGTGGTCATTAAATGCAGATTCACTAGGATTATAGAATTTCATTACAAAAATTCATATAGTTAATCATATATGGTAAAGGTGTAGATTACAGTGTGTGATATACCTTTAAGAAGCATTCCAATGAGTCAGCACATGCATATAAGTACAAAGCATAGATGTGCAAGCAAGAGTGCCATTTTGAGTGAGCAGCCAGAGTGACAGCATGCAAGTGTGTAGTCAGTCAATCACTTAGATAGTTAATTTAAGTTTAATGTTCCTGTTATCCATCCTGATGTGTTTGCATACAATAAACTACTTAAACGAACACCCAAGCCTCAACATCTTATTAATGCACATAAGAAGAGTGACATGGTGTCAGAATGGGATCCAGAGTTACAGCCATGAAGCAACCAGTTAGAGTTGAAGGAATTTACAGGAATCGGTCATCCCTACTGCTCAAACAACTCTCAAAACAGGTCAGAAACAAATTCCAGGTACTAAAACTTAACTTAAATGATTTATTTCGCAAAGAATATAAAACAAAGCACTCAGAATGCTCAAAACGACTTTCTTATTAAATGAAATGTCTGAAACTGCAACATATTGATAAAAATATTCAAAATAATTCTAAAAACATTTGAAACAATATCCAAATCACATAAAATGTACAAAAAAGGGAAAATGACCATATATTTTCACTTCGTGCTACTTTTTCATATTAACTAAAGCTATTCAGAAATATCTGAAGTGTGAAAAGTGTTTGTCAGCGTGTGCAGTATTACAGTGCAGTTATTTCGCAAAGTACAGTCATTTCAAGGAATATTTTGCAAAGTACAGTTGTTTCAAAGCATATTTCATAGAGGACAGTATTTTAAAGAGTTTGTTGTAGATTTGAATATTATTGCAAGTACTTGGTGTGTGTGAATGCTCATACATAATCAAGAAAAATGGAGAATGTGCCTGATAATACCAACATGAACCAACAATACTAAAAATATATCCAGGCACAAATAAAATTGACTTGGTGGTAGCAAAACGCCTTTATTGCAGATTCACATAAAACGAATGCTTCACAACAGTAATAAAATGTGTTTTTGTCTCTCAGTTAAAAGACTTCATACACAATTACAAGGACCATTTCATACTGTGTTTTACTATAATCTGTGGGCATGGCCGAAGGATTTTGCAGACCCCCACTGCTTGTGTTTGATAACAGTATTGCAGAAAATTGGAGAGTATTTAAAAATGAATACAATATTTTCATACAAGCTGCTTTTTCTGACAAAGACACACATTCAAAAGCATTCATTCTTCTTAATTTAGCTGGTTCAGAGACCATTGAAAGAAAGCATTCATTTGTGTATGCACCTGCTGTGTTTGCAAGAGTGGGGGAAGACCACCACATAGTGGTACCAACTGAAACAAGGGAAGACTCCTTAAAACGTAAATTTAGAGAAATGTGTAACCCCCAAATTAATGTTACAATGGAAAAGCACATATTTTACACATGGGATCAAAAGTCTGGTCAAACTTTTGCAGCATATATAACTGACTTGAGAAATAAGGCTAAAATGTTCAAATTTGGTGATTTGAGAGATGAGCTGATAAAGGACAAGCTTGTGTGTGGTGTTAATGATGACACAATGAGAAAGATTTTGCTTTGAGACAGTGATTTAACTTTAAATAAGGCCACTGAGATTTGTCAGATATGCAAGCTTACAGAAAAGTACACAACTATACTTGCAAACAAGAATAGCAGTGGAAGGCACAGTGACAAAGCTAATGTTGATAGCATGTGCCACATAGTTAAAAGAAATAGGCCCAAGCACATGGCAGCTACTGCAGGTCCTGTAACAGACCCTAGGAAACTTCAAGTCTTTCCAGCAAATTCCAGGGCATGTTCAGTGAAGCATAAGGGTGACTCAACAAAATCAAGAATGTGAAAACAAAAAAGCTCCGTGAAGCAAGCTCAAGCACAAAAATACTGAAAATAGTCCAATAGTTTAATTAAACTATTGGACTATTTTCATTATTTTTGTGTTTGAGCTTGCTTCATGGAGCTTTTTTGTTTTCACGGAGTTTTGCTTTATATAGTTTATTTCGTTAAAATCAAAGAATGTGCCTTTACCTAACTTCATAGTCAGCTGGCGTAATTGTGGTGGTAATCATGACCCCCCAAAGAGAAAATTGCTTAGCTTTTCATCAGCAGTGCCACAAATGTAAAAAGTGGAATCATTTCAACAGGTTTTGTAAATCAAACAAGGCAGATTCATTTATTAAAAGAGGGCATTCCAAGAGACAAGTTGATCAATTAGAAAGCTGCAACCCTACTTTTTATGGTGATGGTGTATCTGTGCTTGGTGAAACAGTCAAGGCAATAGATTTGTGGGCAAAGAATGAGATCTTTTGTACTTTTTGGATTAATGGGATTTCCATGGAGCTCAAAGTAGATACTGGCTCAAAGTGAAATGTTATGTCAGCAGAAACATTTGCTAGAGGAAAAGCTGCAGAACATCTTGATTTGACAAATTGTGCAAAGCTTGCTGCTTATGGTGGTGAAGAGATTCAAACTGAAGGCTCAGTAGTGCTTTAATGTTAATCTGCTGGGAGCAGCTGATTTGCAGTTTTTCATAGTCAAGAGGCACGTGCAATCATTATTAGGCCTCAGACACAGTTCAAAAATGGGACAGATTTCACTTAACAAAGAAGTTCACTATGTAAGCCTGCATGACAACACCTCAAATTTTTCCCAAACTATTTTTTTCTGAGTATGCTGATATTTTTGCAAACAAATTAGGCAAACTACCAGTTGTGTACCTGTTAGAGAAAAATACTTTAAAAAGACCAAAAGCATAAGGTTCAGTTCAGGTAACTTTATTCTTGTGCAAGGAGACAAAAAATGCAGTTACAGAGTTTGTCTGACTAAATCAGGAAGTGTCACAGTTATTATACCTTTCTTTCAAGACATTGCCCACTACGATTGACATAGCAGATCACCAGTTCACAATTCTGTTATTTTACAGATATTTCTCACGTTTCTAGCTGACTCTTCAAAGTTTAAAAAATATTTGTTAGTAAACAGGATGGCCTTGATGACTACTGGTCAATTATAACTTTCTTGCTATGTGATGTTACAAGCCTAGGTACTATGGCTAATTTAAGCACAATGCAAGTACAGATTTCTGAAGCAGTTTATTGTTCATTATATCTAACTATCTTGCAGCTTGGGCACTTTTTCATCAACACGAACAGAGCTTATTGTCTATAATGATTGGATCTACAGAAATTATTATTATTATTCTCCTTTTAATTTCTTGACCTAGCAGAAAATCACCTGCTTTCCAGTACATTTCCAAGGCATAAACATGTATTTTGCTGTGCTAGCAAACTAGGTCAGAGTGCATCTTGCAGTGTCAGAAAGCACAATTTCAGAAAAGCACATTTTCAGTCTCAAATAAAACTAATGCTGTATATAGAATAAAAACGTGTTAATCTTCCCTTATTAAAATAAGCATTGCACACATATGTTAATACATATTTTTCTAACATTTCCCCCCTGTTAATACTTTTTATTCTATTTCAAAAGCATAAACAATTTGTTTCTTCTCCTAACCTCTTCCTTTGAGGATTTACAGCTAAGAGAGTCATTCAGTTTAAACTTATGAAAGTGTTTCATTTTTCAATAGTTCTTCAATTTCAGTACTTTGATATAAAGTCTCAAAAACTGACATGTCTATAAAATCTTTGATTATTTTTTTCATGCAGGGAATTCCACAGCAAATGCATGCTCCTAGCAATAGTAATCACACACAAATGGCAATCAGGATGTTCATTAGGATGGAACCCCACCCCCAAACAAATTCTGGAAAAAGTCCATCAGTGGGTTTGGGCCTGGCCTGGTCATGTCTGACATTTGTTGGATTACTTCCAAATGATCATTAATTTTGTGCTTATTGTCGGGAATGAACGAACAGTACTCGTCTTTGATTAAAGTGCACGTACCACCTCTTGCCGCTAGGGTGAAGTCAAGAGCCATGCAGTTTTGAAGCACCACAGTTCTCATTGCATTCAGTTCATCAGTCATTAATTCAAGAGCAGAAAAAGTTGCATTGCTCATGACCTCGAGAAGTTTGGATAGCTTTCTCAGTTCCCAAATTGATTTAACTGCACCATATGCAGGGGCTATGCCAGCCCAGGATATGATAGTGTCACTCAAGTCCATGTGTGCTAGTTTACTTTTGTCTTTCATGGAGTTATGGTTCCTCCAGCCTGCTACGATCTGTCCCACTGGATTCTCAGGTTTCTTGATTGGATTTTCAGGTTTCTTTGTGACATCTCTGACATTTCGAATTCTCCCATGAGGCAAAGCTGTAGTGTGTCGTATGGCCGGGACCAGGTAACCCAAAAAACAACTGCCGGACCAATTCTCAGGCAACCATTTGTATGCCTTTTTCCCACATATGAAATAACAGTTTTCTACCTTAGTATTGATATACACCTTCCCTGCATGAAACATTTTCTTATCTATAATAGACAGTTGCTTTAAAAGAACAGGATTATGTTGTATATCACTGACAGTTTTATGCAAGGACTCAAAGTATGAGTCATAATCTGCATCACAAATTGTTCCTGCATTTTTAGCATTTTTAGGTTTAATATAACATTTATAAGAAACTGTTACATTAAATCTACTCCAATCTACTTGAATCGTGTCATTCTTAAAAAAGCATACAATTCCTGTTTGTGTAACAGGTAGAAATAATGCAATTTTGTCTCTAGATTTCACAGGTGTAGTCTCAAAAATCAAGTTTTCCCAGGTCTCATTGACCCCTAGGGGGACAGCAGCCATCGATAATCCCCCGTATGCTGTTGGTATAGCTGTACAAATCCAACAATTTGAAATATTAAAAGTCTCAGCATACAAATATTTGATTGCTTGGTAAGTGTTAAAGTTCGGATGCCAGTCTATGAGTGTTGAATCACGTTTGTTCAGTCTAGCTGGTGTGGCTGAAGAAAATAAAGGCCACAGCAAAAGCCACAGCAAAAAGAACATTGTTACTAATGCAGTTATTAAGATGATTATGCAATACTGCTGAATATACTGCTGAAATCATTCAGCATTTCTATTGTCTCTAGGTCTTGTCGTCATTTTACTGCTGCTGTGTGTTAACAAGAGCTTTATCAAGTTCAAAGTTTTTGACTAGTTTACAGTGTGTCAAATGAATCCAAGATGAATGTTCTGCAATCTTAACTGCTGTGGGCATGCTCAGCAGTACTTGATACAGACCTTCCCACTTTGGTGTCGTCCAATTCTTCTTTTTGATTGTCTTCACCCAGACCCAAGAGCCTGGGGCTACTGCTACTTCAGAGGGGTTAGTTTGGTCTTTATCTGAAACAGAATTAAACTGTAAAAGATGTTTGTTATTTAGCATATTCCTCATATAATCTGCAAGTGTCCAATCTGCTTCCTGGTCTGCAGGCATGAGAGGTTTCCACTGAGGTATATAATAAGCTCTTCCGAAAATCTTTTCGAAAGGTGTCAATCCTTTTGCATTCGGAACAGTTCTCATGCTCAACAGTGCCAGGGGCAAACAGTACACCCAATTCTTCGGTGTTTCTGCTATAAGCTTCTTAAGCTTATTCTTTAAAACTCCATTGTGCCTTTCTACCAACCCTGCAGATTGAGGGTGGCATGCACAGTGATGTTTTAAAGAAATCCCAAAATACTGACTTAGCTGTTGTATAGTTTGGTTAAAAAAATGTGTACCATTATCACTGTAGATCCTTTCCGGTATACCAAATCTAGGAATAATCTCTTTAACTAGGGTCTTTGCAACAGTGGCTGCATCTGGTTTACTAGTCGGAAAGGCCTTCACCCATTTGGAGAATATATCCACAATGACAAGGCAGTACTTTTTGTTTTCACATTTGCTCAATTCTATGAAATCCATACAGATAGTATGAAACAGATACGGTGGTGTAGGAAACTCCCTTGCTTAGGCTTTAATGCCCCTTGTGCATGATGTTTATTACAAGTGTGACATGACAGGCAAAATTTTTTAGTGTAGTTTGAAAACCCATACGTAGCGAACACCCGATTCACTAACTGTACCATCCCCCCTGTTGAGACATGGCTCTGCCCATGGCTCAACAAAGCTGCATATCTAAATAAATTAGACGGCAATATCGGTTTTCCCTCTTTGGAGATGTACAGCCCTTCTTTGAGAATTGCTCCTCGTCTTTTCCATTTTTGTTTTTCAGCCTGTGTAGTAAGTGTCTGCATTGTTTTCAACATTTCTAAGTCTAAAATCTCAGAAGGTTGCAATTCCTCGTTCAAAAGAAATGCTTCTGAGGCTGCTTGCTTTGCAGCTGTGTCAGCTCTCGCATTGCCTGTTGAAATCCTATCTTGTTGTTTTGTATGAGCTATGCATTTACAAACAGCTACTTTCTGAGGCAACTGAATAGAATCTAGCAAATCTAAAATAAACTGTGCATGGTTAATCGGTTTGCCAGTAGATGTCACCATTCCTCGATTCTTCCACTGTTGTGCAAAAACATGTACAGTTGAAAAAGCATACTGGCTGTCTGTAAAAATGTTTACGCTTTTACCCTTTGCTAAGGTACATGCCCGTGTCAAGGCAATCAACTCTGCTGCTTGTGCAGATAAGTTATGTGGTAGAGGTTTCGCTTCTACAATCTCAGTATCAGAAACTACTGCATAACCTGTTAGGTTCTGTCCTGTGGGACTCCTTTTGCATGAGCCATCCATGTAATATGTCACCTTGGCATCATCCAAGGGAACATCCGTGAGGTCTTTTCTAGGCGGTGTCTTTTGCTCAATTACCTGCAGGCAGTTATGGGGTGTGCTATCCACAGGAGTTGGGAGCAAGGTAGACGGATTTAAAGTAGTACATCGTTCAATTGTCATGTGAGGTTGGCTCAGCAATATAGTCATACAAGAAAGATGCCTAGCAGGGGAAAGATATGCTACTTTTTCTTGCAGTAAAATGATTGCGACTGCATGAGGCACTCTCAATGTGAGAGGGTGGAATAACACTACTGAGGCTGAAGCCTGCACTGCCATTGCAGCTGCAACTACTGCTTGTACACAGTGGGGTAGAGACCGCGCCACTGGGTCCAGTTGTGATCAATAATAAGCAATGGGGTGTTGTTTGTCCCCATGTTGTTGAGTCAATACTGATGTCATATAACCTTGCTTGCGATCTACAGTTTGGAAAAAACGTTTGTGATAATTTGGTAATCCTAAAACTAATGATGATGCTATCAATTGTTTCAGTTTGCAGAAAGTTAATTCTGCTTCTGGTTTCCATTGTATTAAATCTTGTGCTGCCATAGGCTTCTTAAAAATCAGGTCGGTTAAAGGTGCAGATTCCAAAGCATAGTTTGGGATCCAGCTCCGAAAAAAATTAGTCATACCCAGGAAGGACATCATTTCCTTCTTGGTTGTGGGTTTTGGTGCTTGTAAGATTGCTACTTTTCTGTCCTCATTTAATGTTCTGCCATCTTTGGATATTACATATCCAAGGTATTTCACTTGTTTTCTCCAAAGCTGCAGTTTATTTTTGCTTACTTTGTGTCCTTCAACTGCTAGGAATTTTAATAATGCTATAGTATCTTCCTTACAATCTTGCTGGGTAGGGGCGGCCAGCAGGATGTCATCAACATAAAGTAAAATTTGACTACCTCTCGGTGGGATAAATCCCACTAAATTACTTGCCGTCTCTTGTGAGAATATTGTTGGACTTTCACTATAACCCTGTGGTAGTTGCGTATATGTATACCGCTTCCCCTGAAATGTAAATGCAAACCAATACTGGCTGTCAGGGGGTATCGGTATCGAAAAGAACGCATTGCTGATATCTACCAGAGAAAAATACTTCTGTTGAGGTTTTAAATCATTCAACAAGGTATGTGGATCTGGCACCATAGGTGCTCTTGGTATTACTGCGTCATTTACAGCTTGTAAATCTTGGACCATACGCCATTCTCCATTTGCTTTTCTAACTGGGAATAAGGGTGTGTTACATGGCGAATCGGGAGATTCCACCAGTATTCCCTTCTTAAGCAAAGCTGCTATGATAGGTTTAATACCTGCCTCTGCATCTTTTCTCAAGGGGTACTGTCTCTTTTGTGGTCTAAATGCTGACTTTGGCATGATAGTAACTGGTCCTGCTGTGCGAATAAGTCCTACGTCTGATTTTCCTGTTGACCAGAGAGTTTCTGGTATGTCTAACAAAGCTTTTTCTTCCTCTTCTAATAAGAGGGCTTCTCAGCTGTCTTTGCTGGACTGCAAGTGTACAGCTGGATGTGTTTGTGCTATCCAGTTCAGTTTCTGTCTTTGAATTCCCTGTTCTGATAGTTCTGATTCTGTCTGTTTTTCCCATTTTGTGACTTTTTCTCCTAGGTCTATCCATTTTAAATCTTCCTCTTTATTTAAACTAACATGCAGTATTAGATTTGATTTGTAAAGTGAAAAGAACTCCTGGGGTAATGAACAGCTAACTACACTGTTCCCTTTCATGTCCCAGTACAATTTACACAGTACTAATCTGTTTGCATGATTTTTAAACAACTCTTGTTCATATTCTTTGTCCAGTCCTGGTGTATTACAATAAGACAGAGTACAGTGCAACAGGTGTTGTATGTCAATGCAAAGGGAGGGGAACTTACTGATAGCTACATTCATTAACTCTTCAGTTACTGCTCCAGGGCCAGTCGTAACTAAGTCCTGGCTGTACCAGTAAAATGTCTCACCTTCTGTTTGCACTGCAAAAGTATTGGTCTGTCGCTGTGCTTCCATACACTACATGGTTGGAACTACTGCTATGCCTAATAGTTGCATAAGATCTCTGCCCAAAAGGTTCACTGGGCATTTTGCAGAAACAACAATTTTGCTTTTCTGGGTTAATCCTGAAACAGGATCTGTTATTATAATGTTATGGGAGAGAGGCTCCCGATACAGCTGTCCATTAGCTGCTTTTACTAGTAAAAAGTCATGTGATTCTGAATTTTCTGGTAGTTTGGAGGGGTGTACCAGGGTTCGTGATGCCCCTGAATCGCACAAAAATTTAACTTCCCTCCCTTGTACCAGGAGTGTCACTTCTGGTTTTGTGTCAGCCAAGTAGAGTTCTAAACTCAATAAGCCTAGGTCTAATATTTCGTTTTATTCACTATCGGTAGCTTCTTGCACTTCTTCTATTATCACATTCTCTGTTCCTTCTATCACATTGTCATTTGTCTTTTCTCTATTTTTCCTATCTAGTGATTCTTGACATGCATATAGTCAGTCCTCACCCTCATCATTTTTGTCTTCCACTGCTACCTTCTTATTTTTCCTGCAATCCCTTGCCATGAGTCCTTTTTTCCCGGATTTGAAGCACTCACCTCTTTTCTTTCTCCCTTCAAAGTCCTCTGATCGCTGATCAGATTGTTTGTTTCCCTGGGCATTCTTTTTGCCCTTTTGTCTGGACTGTACTAAATAAACTTCTCCATCTTCCACAGCCAATACTTGGGCTTTCTTTTTCTTTATATTGTTAAAATGCCTTTCGGCATGTCTAGCATATTCAAGCAGTGATTGTAATCTGCTTGTACGATGGTCTACCATGTGTTTAGTAATAAAACTATTTATGGGTGCAATACTGCCTTTCAAAAATGCATTCTTTAACTGCTGCTCATATGGGGAATCTTGTGTCTGATCTTCAGGCACTTGCATTCCACAGTAGTTGTTAAAACATTCCAATAATCTGGAAAAATATCTATCAACAGTTTCACTTTCTTGTTTGATGCATTGATTAATGCAAGTCCAGTCTGCCCTAGGCTTCCATTTCTCAGAAATTCGGTATGTCAGACCTTTCACTCTGTTGTCTAGTTCTGCACTGCTAAGTGGGAGGGGCCTAAGTGCAGCATCATGGGGATTCCAGTTGCCACTGATCATGTGCCAATCTGGACCTACTATTTGTTTAACCACTTTTTCTACTTCCTCTCCGTTTAAGTGATAACTTAATCTCATGCCCTGTAAGTCTTCTAAGAACTTTCTAAAATTAACTTTTGGATGGGGAATTCCCTCAGTGGCTTTCCGGACGTCTTCCGGTGTCCACGGTCTGTATACTAAGAGAGTTGGGTTCTGCCCTTCTTGTCCTGCCTGAGGATTTGGTGGGCATATCTCTTCTTCACTCATAGACCGTGAATTTCCATTCATTAGATATAATTTAATATCCCCTTTTAAATTACATGTTCGAGACCTAGTCTCAATAGGATCTTTAACAAACGGTAGTGGTTTTATAGGAACAACTGGATATCATGGAGGTGGGTCACTTTGTTCTTTTGCTTCATATTCCGGTAAGGGGACTGGTAAGGGAACCAGAATCGGAGTGGGCGGAGGGGCCGATGCTATAACCAAGTTATTATCCTCTTTGTCTAGAAACATTGCTTTTGAATTTTTATTCTTTTGTTCTCTTCGGTTTGCTTCCTCAGTCCACCTGTGTGCCTGAGGAACTCCTAATTTACGCTGTTTTTAACCCGACCTTTAGAATCGGTTTTTAACTGTCTAATAAGTTTGATAAGCGAGGATCTTTCTAGTTTCCCATCAAATTAATATTTATTAACCCATTTAGTATAATATTTAACGTTGTTGGCGCGCTGTGATTGCATATATTTTGCGTCCTCGGTTAACGGTGGGTTTTGGGGTCTTTTCGTCTTTGTGCACATATTACCCATTTTGTTTTAACCTTTTTAAATGTTACGTAACCCTTTTGTTTTTAATGTGGTACCACCAAGTGTTTACAGTCTCTTCAGACTACCTGCCTACTTATTATGTTTCCCTGATCTATGACAAGATAGCAATATTTCTGTCCCTGAATTTTAAAAATTCTCACAGAACAAATACAATCAAGTCCCTGATCTAAAACAGAAAAAAGTAGATTCACCTTACCTGTGCCTCAGCGATTGGTCACTCTCTGTTCAAATGGAATCCGCCTTCAGTCGTAGATCAGAAAAGTGGCTGGCCTCTTTTGTATGACAATTCAGTCGGAGGTCTTTCAATGAAGAAGATCCGATGTGGTATCTTCCCTGGGCAGTTTCATGCCACCTGGCCCATCTGACACCCAGGCTAAATGAGGGTTTCTGTCTCCAAAGTACCAAAAAATGTTAGAGAAAAATACTTTAAAAAGACCAAAGGCATAAGGTTCAGTTCAGGTAACTTTATTTTTGCGCAAGGAGACAAAAAATGCAGTTACAGAGTTTGTCCGAAAAAATCAGGAAGTGTCACAGTTATTACACCTTTCTTTCAAGACATTGGCCACTACGACTGATGTAGCAGATCACCAGTTCACAATTCTGTTATTTTACAGATATTTCTCATGTTTCCAGCTGACTCTTCAAAGTTTAAAAAATATTTTTTAGTAAACAGGATGGCCTTGATGACCACTGGTCAATTATAACTTTCTTGCTATGTGATGTTACAAGTCTAGGTATTATGGCTAATTTAAGCACAATGCAAGTACAGATTTCTGAAGCAGTTTATTGTTCATTATATCTAACTATCTTGCAGCTTGTGCACTTTTTCATCAACACGAACAGAGCTTATTGTCTATAATGAATGGATCTTATTATTATTATTATTCTCCTTTTAATTTCTTGACCTAGCAGAAAATCACCTGCTTTCCAGTACATTTCCAAGGCATAAACATGTATTTTGCTGTGCTAGCAAACTAGGTCAGAGTGCATCTTGCAGTGTCAGAAAGCACAATTTCAGAAAAGCACATTTTCAGTCTCAAATAAAACTAATGCTGTATATAGAATGAAAACGTGTTAATCTTCCCTTATTAAAATAAGCATTGCACACATATGTTAATACATATTTTTCTAACAGTACCCCATGAAGTTAGACCTAGATGTCAGCCCAGTTATCAGACCAGCACAGAAAGTTCCAGTAGTTATGCAGAACAGAGTCAAAGCTGAGCTAGACAGAATGGTGCAGCTAGGAGTAATTTGCCCAGTAGAAGACCCTACTGAATGGGTAACCTCCATGGTGGTAGCTGGTAAGAAAACCTCAGATTATATCAGAATTTGTATTGAGCCAAGAGATTTGAACAAAGTATTAAAAAGGCCTCATCATCCAATGTGCATGGTGGAAGAAGATGCTGCCCTCATGCCAGACACCATTATTTTTTCTGTCTTAGATGCAAAGAGTTCCTTTTGGCAAATTTTGCTTGATGGAAAATCTTCATTGTTAACAACATTAGGTATGTCATTTGGAAAATACAGATTTCTGAGAATGCCATTTGGAATAAATTCTGCCAGTGAAATCTTTCTGCATGCGATGGATCAAAATTTTTCGGGCTATCCTTGTGCTGTTATAGTAGAGTTTATTCTAGTAGAAGGCAATGGTGAAGTCAAACATGATAGAAACCTCAATAAAGTTCTGGAAAGAACACATGGAGTGATCATAAGCTGAATCCTCAGAAGAACAAATTCAGGCTAAGAGAAGCTACTTACGTTGGTCACTTGTTTACCAGTTCAGGCTTATGACCAGATCCTTCCAAGCAAACAGCAATTCCCAAGATGTCAGCTCCAGACAATCCCTGGGGGATTCAGGAAGCTCAAAAAGTTGTGCAAGAACAGTGTAGCCATTCCTGCACGTAATATGGCTGCTGGGCGATCCAGCAAACAGCCAATCTGATGTGCAGGAGCATGCCTATACTGTTCCAGCACAGACACAACTGCAGAATGCTAATTACCTCATATACTGTTGAAAACCATACAAATGAGGTAAATTAGTGATTCAGCAAGCAGGCAGGTATCCGTGCAAGAACAGTGTTAGTTGCAGAAATGTATTCGGTTGCTAACCGAATGCATTTCTGCAAATAACAAAATGGTGGCATGCCAGCTCAAAAAAAGCATGTATTATAGTCTGTAGGCATGCCAATGGCCATGATGGCCATTGGCATGGAAAAGTGCTTAATATTTATAAAAATCAAAGGTTTTTTTGCTGATCTTGGCCATTTAAGCAAAAGGCAGAGGCGCACAAACGGGATTGTGCCAAAAAAATATAAAAACTTAATTTTAAGGGAAATCTGCATTTTCCCATTATAGTCTATGCCATGCAGAATGAAAGCAATACCAGGGAACAGTGGTTGTCAAGGGGAAAGGCTCTGTATTAGTGCAATAACTATGGACTAAGGGAGTGGGGTATGCAAATGAGGGGAAATTTACTGAATCACAAAAATCTTCTAAATGCCAAACTGCACTAAACCGTGTAGGTGCTCTAGGATGATGGTGTAACTAGGAGGAGCAAGAGACATACAAAGGGGGTGTGTCAGGCATGTGTGATATAAGCACATTGGAGCCCTATGGTGTAGAGATAAGCTTAGCTAAGCACAGCTAAGCAAGGAGTGGTGTGTCTGAAGCTGTATTGGCTTATTCCATGAAATGAGGAGCATGTTCACGGCTATGGCAGGGATATTTCTTAATGTGTACATTAGCTAAATGGGTTTGCATGGCTTGCACCGGGTATAAAACAAAAACAAAAAAAAAACAGGAAATAGCTGGACTGTTTACATTTCAGTACTGGGTTAGTGCAGCATGCCTCAGGGCTTAAAAGTGGAGAAAATGGGAAGGGGAAAAAAGGAAAATAGCAGAATAAAAGCAATAAAGAACAAATTACATAACCAATTGTGGAATGCATCATAGTCAGTCAATTATACAGGTAACATCTGCAGCATAACAGTATAAACTATGAAAACACCTTACAGTCTGGTTTTCCCACAAACTCTGCACCATTGGTGTACACATGTGGAGGAATTCAAACTGGAAAAATGTTAGGGGCTGCCATTGCTTTGATCCATCAGTATGTGCTAGAGAGGCTGAAGGTGGAGAGGAGGATAATGCTGACAACTGCTACAGACTAAGGAGGAGGAGAAGAGTGCTCAGCCCCAGGGTAACTTACCAGTGACTACATGATCTGGAGATAGTAGAGCACTACAGGGTGGACAGAGACATACTTCAGCAAATCACCGAGCTGTGCCAGCCTCAACTCATACCTAGAACCAACAGAGGGGAACCCTTTCCAGTGGATACCAAGGTATGTGCAGCCTTAAGAATTCTAGCTACAAGTACTCACAGGCATCTGCATCCAGGATACCCCATCACTTCCTGGATGCCATGCTACCACATGCCGGTGAGCACATTTACTTTGCAAAACACCCATGAGGAGAGGACCAGCAATATACATCTCTTCCACTATGTAGCAGAATACACGGAGTTACTGGGTGCCATAGACTGCATGCACATCCACATCAAAGCACCACTTGGTGAACAGGGTAGGGTCTGCATAAACCGCAAGGGATTCCCCTCCATCAACTGCCAGGTCATGTGCAATGTGCAGGACATTATCATTAATGTGTGTGTTGGCAGACCTGGAAGCTATCACGGCTCCCACATCTGGCATTCATCACAGCTGTACCAGGCATTTGCCAGTTGGGGCATCCTGTATGGCCATCTGGTGGGGATGTTGGCTATGCACTTTAGCCGTGGATGATGACACCCATCACAAATGCACACACACCCACACAAGAATGCATAATGAGGCACACTCACAAACCAGGATCATTATAGAGCATGTGTTTGGGATGCTCAAGTCACGGTTCTCCTTTCTTGACATATCTGGTGGAGCCTTGCAGTATTCTCTAGCCACATGTGCACACATGTTCATAGTATGTACCATGCTACACAATATGATCCTGCAGAAACAGCTGCGGCAGGAACAGCATGGAAAAGGGCCACACAACCCACCACCATTGTCAAGGTCCCCACAGGCACAGATGGACTCAGAGGAGGAGGCCCCTGAGCCTGCTCCTGTAGGCAGATGGAGGCGTGCCCAGTATGCACAGGCCTTGGCAAAGAGGCAAGTCATAGCACACACACTGACACTGTAGGACCAGGAACTGACACCCATCTCTGACTCGCACACACAGCAAAATGGATGACACACACATCACATTACCTGTAACTTACCATGTATAGGCAGTGTACTGTGTGCATGCAGCATAGGTGGCCCTCAAGCACCCCCCTCACAACTGAGGCAAGCACAAGGTAATTCAGTCTTCTTGACAATAAATGAATGTATTAGTATGTTTTGCTAGCATATCTATGGTAATTCTGCATGCATGCAAGGGAATCGGGTGGCCTACTGGGATAGCAGCACACAACTGATCAGACTCTAAGGGGGTGGCAAAAGCCAACACATTCTGGCTAGGCTTATAAATACCTTTGGGCAGATAGCCTATTACCCACCTATGAACCTATGAACAGACAGCTATGTGGGACACCAGGAAATGTCTGGCCAAAACTGGCCTCCACACTGATAGCACAGCAGAACCCACATTTGCAGCAAGACTATGAAGGGTAAGAAGTCTGAAACTCAAATGTATTTAAGTAGAGTCTGACCTGTGCTCCTTACTGATATGCCTCTAGTCCCCAAGACAGGGCACAATAGTATAATCATTGGAACCAAAATGTAAAGCAAATATCAGCATTGTCTGTGTAAATGTGTACAGTTGAGAGGTGTGCTCCCCACATTCACCCACACAAATGCAGTAACATGTATGTTTGCAGAAAAATAGCAGCATATCACACATTGGCAGGGCTGTACCAATGCACATGAAAACATGCAGGGGTCAATGAGCTATATGAATGTGTGGCTAATACTGTCAGGATCTGGCCAGCACGTTCTCCTGGCAGTTGTCTTGTAGAGCCCTAGGTACAGTGCTGTCTTTGACAGGGCCATGTGCAGATAACTGCAGTGCCAACTGTTATGCATGTCAGTGAATCCCACTGCTGTGCCACTGACATACCTGGAAGTCAAAGTGCTATGTGGAATATACTACACATATAAGTGACATCTTGAAGGAGGTGTAGCTGAGGTGCCAAGGCTTTTGTGAATATAAGAGATTTTTGGTACTGTTGCCAGTGGTTATTCTCAATAATCATTTTGTCTTATGTTTGCTTTTACATATAATGGACATGCCTGCACAGTAGAATGCACTCTGTACCCACACCCATAACTCCCAACCTCTGATAGCAAGACGTCTGGACAAGGGCAGAAATAAAAGTGGAACAAAGGCACAATGATAGGCTTGTGTTACAAATATTGCCCCTACATAGTGAGAAAGTTGGTAGGGTGAGGGGTTTGCAGCAGTTGGAATTATCTGAAGGTTATGTAGTCTAAAACAGTAATGTCAGTATTATTTTGTAACATCACTCTTCAATTATATGTAAATAATTTGCCATAAAAGCACAAGTTTATGTAGAAAGGATGAAACTTCTATCCAAACACCAGGAGGACCTTCCAAAAAATTTACAGGTGAGAAGTATGCCCAAACAAGAATATGACATCTCAGGTTAGAAAGATACCACACAAGCAGGAATTCCCCAGCCTGTATATCACCAGATTGCTGGACTGCTTACACAGCACATCATGAGATGGGCCATATAGAAGGACTTCCTGACCACAGTGGACTTTGGGTAATTTAAGTTGTGTACTTCCCCAAGATTCATTCATGTTGAAGTTTCAGGGGCCATAATTCCCCAGCCTGTATAGAGAGTTTGACTCTGGAGGACATCATTAGTGGCTAAGCAAGGCTCTGTCACACGAATTTGGTTGAGAGGTTTTCTGTTGTGTCCATCCTTGATAATATGACAGTGTTGGTGGGTCCGTGAATTGTATAGGTTAACTGAGTTTTACGGTCTGTGAGTATTTTTGATTAGTTCAGGATGTTTTCCAGGGCACCACTCATGAGGTTGCATTAGGTAATTCTCTACTATGCATGTGTTCTATTTGTGCCAGTTGCTAACTTGGTCATCCAGGTTATTTTTTGGTCGGTTCCTAAATTCTGCTGAACGGAAAGTACAGGATGTCCAGGATCCACATGATGGTCTAGCTGACTTAGTCCTACTACTCAAGTGTGTTCATGGAGAGCAGTTGCAATCCCCTTTCCATAAGTGTGTGGGTTCGTGGGTTCATATATTTATGTTGAGGAATAGTACCTAATGGCCAGTATGTAGCTGTGCTTGCTGCATCATAATTCCCGGTAATGCTCAAGTAGCTACCCGTTGAGAGGTTGATCCTTTGCAGTTAGGAGGGGAAGCTAGTTAGTGTTAATGAAGTTTGTCAGTCAGGTCCTGTTGTGTCATAGTGTAAACAGCCGGGAATTGGGTCCCATGGATCTCCATTGTGTTGCTCGTTATGAGGTTTACCCTGACATGTGCGTTTGGCATCTTGATTGGTATTCCTAGGGAAAGGGTAAACTGCAGTCTGTTTGTGGTTATGGAAACAGTAGGGATATTGTCCATGGAAGCTTGGCAGTAACTTAAGCAGTTTACCTATTGGAGTCTATGTACTGGCATGTTTGATTGTTATCGTTCTCTGCAATGGCTAACTGGCTTGAATGATTTCATAGGGTCTGGAATTCTGTTGGCCTATAAGGGTTTTGTTCGTTGTACTACGATTCTTTAGGATGTGTGGTTCTTATAACCTTAAGGCTTTGTATGTAAGTGTGTTTTACAAATCTGCAATAGCTGCTTTGATGATTCATGAGGAACAAGTTGTCCTTGTCATTAGTCTTTTCCGTTTTAACTCGCCTTATTCTTTAAAACTCTTTTCCTTCAACTTGCCTGCAGTTTATGTGGAAGCCGTCTCCATTTGAATCCTACAATGACTAAGGCATTGTATTTTTGTTCAATTTGTAATTCTTGCATCAATCTTTCGGATCGGATAGGTGGTAGGAAACTCCCTTTTGGCTTTGCAAGTGCTTGTGCTGTTTTATCAAAGGCTACCGGTTAGATTTATGCATTTGAAACCATACTTTTTTTCACATTTGCCAATCATGATCTAAGATGGTATGACGGATACGGTGAGGCAATCTATTAGGCTTTAATTCCCTTGTCTTTTATTAGATGTGACAGCCCTGCAAAATTTTTTCCTTTGTTTTAGCCATGTGATATAATGTCTACATTGTTTCACCTTTAGCATAGACTCCAGGTACAAACTGCATATATAAATTTTGAGGCTGCTTCGGTTTTCCTTTTGGAGATGTCATCCCTTTTGAGAATTCCTCCTCTTGTTTTTTATGTTTTCACTAATAGCTATTTCTGATGATGAAAATCTAAGTCTAAAATTAGAAGGTGATGTTCCCGTTTACAGTAGCTTCAAGTCCTTGTTCTTCCATGTTTAGCAATTGCATGCATTTGAAAACATCTTGTTGTTTTGTAAACTATCATTTACAAATAGCTTCTCCCTTGCTAAGACAGCCCTCAAAGCTAAAATAACTGTGCATGTTAATAGGTTTGCCAGTATTGTCCCATTCCTCATTTCAAACTGTGCAAACTTGTTAGTTCTGCACTGGCTTGCTGACTATTTACATTTCCTTCTAAGGTACATGCCGTGTCAATCAATCAATCTGTGCTTTGCAGATAATTATGGGTAAGGTTTGCTTCAACTCAGTACAGAATGTGCAAATTGTAGGTTCACTGTAGGACTCCTTTTGATGGCGATTGCTAGCAATCTCGGCATCACAAGGGAAATCCATGAGGTTTCTAGTTTGTCTTTTCTCATTCTGCAGGCATTAATGTGCCACAGAGGGGAAACAAGGTGAAGCCTGCAAATATACATTCATTGCAATAGTTGCCACATGGGTCAACAAGAACTGCCTACGGGCAAGATATGTATTTTTGCAGTAGATTATTGCACTGCATAGCACTCTAATGTAGAGGTGCTGCAACTCTAGTTGAAACACATTCATAATTTGAACTCTGTTACAAGTGGGTATCATTGTTCATTTGCAAGTTATGATAATAAGCTTGGGTGTTTTTGTCCCCATCTTGTGGCAATAGTTCTTAAAACGGTGTTAAGTCAGTTTCCAAACGTTTGGGATATTGGTAACAAAATTATGAGAGCATAATTTTCATTTTGTTGAGTTAATTGCTTGTAGATCCATTTTCTTCATCTTGTCTGCCATAGGTTTAAATAAGGTATTTCACTGCATTTCTCCAAAGCTGAGTTATTTTGCTACTTTGGTCCTTCAAGAAGGAATAATTTCATTGTTGGTTTTGTCTTGTAAGACATACTGTTGTCTATCAACTGTTTGCAATTTTGGAATTACTATCCAGGATTAATCTTGTTAATCCAAAGCTATTTTTTTGCTATTTTGTTCTTCAACTTAACTTTTGTAGTGCTATAGTATCTCTTCCAAATGCAGGAGCCAAACTGGTGTCAGGATAAGTCAAATGACTACCTCTGTTGGATAACCGAAAAAATTACTTGCTAGTCTTGAATATTTCAGGTTTGGATTGGCCCTGTGGTAGTCCTTGATTATCCTTCCCTAATGTAAATGCTTGCCAATACTGGCTTCAGGGTTTCTTTTTCTGGGAAAGCGTGTGTTATTCTAATAAAAATATTCTTAGGATTCTTAAATATAAGCTATGTGGTCTGACCGTTGTCTGGTATTCGCATCTTTACACTTGTAAATCTAAATCTGACTTTGGTTAATTTGCTTTTCTACTGGGAATAAGTTGTTACATATTACCGTGATCCAGCAGTATCTGTATTAACAAAGCTTTTTCTAGTTTAATAAGGCTCTGCACTGTCTAGGGACTGTCTTGTACAGCTGGATTGTTTGTGTATCCAGTAATTGTCTGTTTGTATAATCCTCATCTGATTTTCCTGTTGTTCCCGATTTTGTATTTCTACAGCTTTCTTCTCTTAATATGCGCTTCTCATGCTTTGTGGATTGAAGTGTTACAGTGAAGAATCTGGGTAAGTAATTATCTCTGTATTCCCTTTCTACAGTCTATTAGCGTTAATCTTTTGCGACTTTTTCTCCAAGGTCTTTCATTTTATCTTCAGTCCTGTTTAATAACAGCAGTATAATTGATTGAGTTAGTCAATCCTGGGGGAATTACTGTATACATTTCCTTCATTCCCATCACCAGTATAATTGTTTGCATGTTTTTAAAAATTCTGCTCTGTTTTTGTCAGTTTGGTTCATGTCGTATAGTCTGCAGGTTGATGTCAATGCAAATGAGGTACTTATCTAGCTCAAAAGTTAACTGTCAGTTACTGCCAGACAATTTGCTTTTCTGGGTTAACTGAAAAGGATCGTTTTTATGTTATGAAAGTCTGACAGTGTCCTTCTGCCTTTCTAGATGATGTACTACTGTTTGAATTTTCGGATTTGGGGTGTCCAAGGGTTCTGGCCTTTTGATACAAAATTTTACTTTCTCCTTAATCCAAAGGGATCTGTATTTAATGTAGGAGAGGTCTAATACATAGGCATTAGCTATTTTTTAGTATAATCATGTTCCTGAATTTCTGCTATTTGGATTTCATGTTCTGATGCCTTGATCCATATTTTAACTTCTTCCCTTCTACAGGATTGCATTTCTTTGTGTCCCCATAGGTTCTAGCTTCTAGCTCGTTCTATTTTTTAATCCCTTCAGTGCTTTTTGCATTCTGAGATCACTTTTTCTTTCTCTTCACAGTCCTCATGTGCTGTCTATTTTTTTTCTGGATTTTTTGCCCTTTGTCCGCGTACCAATCTTTATCTTCCACTGCTTTTTTTTCTATTCAGTTTTGTAGCATCACTTTGCTTCTTTCGCTTTCTACAGTTTTGCATCTTTGGTCTTTTTCATGACTTAATCTATATTCAAGCAGTGATTGTAATCTGCTTGTACGATGGTCTACCATGTGTTTAGTAATGAAACTACTTATGGGTGCAATACTGCCTTTCAAAAATGCATTCTTTAACTGCTGCTCATATGGGGAATCTTGTGTCTGATCTTCAGGCACTTGCATTCCACAGTGGTTGTTAAACCATTCCAATAATCTGGAAAGATATCTATCAACAGTTTCACTTTCTTGTTGGATGCATTGATTAATGCAAGTCCAGTCTGCCCTAGGCTTCCATTTCTCAGAAATTCGGTATGTCAGACCTTTCACTCTGTTGTCTAGTTCTGCGCTGCTATGTGGGAGGGGCCTAAATGCAGCGTCACGGGAATTCCAGTTGCCACTGATCATGTGCCAATCTGGATCTACTATTTGTCTAACCACTTTTTCTACTTCCTCTCCGTTTAAGTGATAACTTAATCTCATGCCCTGTAAGTCTTCTAAGAACTTTCTAAAATTAAATTTTGGATGGGGAATTCCCTCTGTGGCTTTCCGGATGTCTTCCAGTGTCCACGGTCTGTATACTAAGAGAGTTGGGTTCTGCCCTTCTTGTCCTGCCTGAGGATTTGGTACCTCTATGAGTGGGCATATCTCTTCTTCACTCATAGCCGGTGAATTTCCATTCATTTGATATAATTCAATGTCCCCTTTTAAATTACGTGTTCGAGACCTAGTCTCGATAGGATCTCTAACAAACGGTAGTGGTTTTATAGGAACAACTGGATATCATGGAGGTGGGTCAGTTTGTTCTTTTGCTTCATATTCCAGTAAGGGGACTGGTAAGGGAACCGGAATTGGAGTGGGCGGAGGGGCCGATGCTATAACCAAGTTATTATCCTCTTTGTCTAGAAACATTGCTTTTGAATTTTTATTCTTTTGTTCTCTTCGGTTTGCTTCCTCAATCCACCTGTGTGCCTGAAGAACTCCTAATTTACGTTGTTTTTAACCCGACCTTTAGAATCGATTTTTAACTGTCTAATAAGTTTGATAAATGAGGATCTTTCTAGTTTCCCATCAAATTCATATTTATTAACCCATTTAGTATAATATTTAATGTTGTTGGCGCGCTGTGATTGCATATATTTTGCATCTTCGGTTAATGGTGGGTTTGGGGGTCTTTTCATTTTTGTGCACGTATTACCCATTTTGTTTTACCCTTTTTAAATGTTACGTAACCCTTTTGTTTTTAATGTGGTACCACCAAGTGTTTACAGTCTCTTCAGACTACCTGCCTACTTATTCTGTTTCCCTGATCTATGACAAGATAGCAATATTTCTGTCCCTGAATTTTAAAAATTCTCACAGAACAAATACAATCAAGTCCCTGATCTAAAACAGAAAAAAGTAGATTCACCTTACCTGAGTCTCAGCGATTGGTCACTCACTGTTCAAATGGAACCCGCCTTCACTCGTAGATCAGAAAAGTGGCTGGCCTCTTTTGCACGACAATTCAGTTGGAGGTCTTTCAATGAAGAAGATCCGATGCGATATCTTCCCTGCGCAGTTTCATGCCACCTGGCCCATCTGATCCCAGGCTAAACGAGGGTTTCCGGCTCCAAAGGACCAAAAAATGTTAGAGAAAAATACTTTAAAAAGACCAAAAGCATAAGGTTCAGTTCAGGTAACTTTATTCTTGCACAAGGAGACAAAAAATGCAGTTACAGATTTTGTCTGAAAAAATCAGGAAGTGTCACAGTTATTACACCTTTCTTTCAAGACATTGCCCATTACGACTGACGTAGCAGATCACCAGTTCACAATTCTGTTATTTTACCGATATTTCTCACGTTTCTAACTGACTCTTCAAAGTTTAAAAAATATTTTTAGTAAACAGGATGGCCTTGATGACCACTGGTCAATTATAACTTTCTTGCTATGTGATGTTACAAGTCTAGGTATTATGGCTAATTTAAGCACAATGCAAGTACAGATTTCTGAAGCAGTTTATTGTTCATTATATCTAACTATCTTGCAGCTTGTGCACTTTTTCATCAACACGAACAGAGCTTATTGTCTATAATGATTGGATCTACAGAAATTATTATTATTATTCTCCTTTTAATTTCTTGACCTAGCAGAAAATCACCTGCTTTCCAGTACATTTCCAAGGCATAAACATGTATTTTGCTGTGCTAGCAAACTAGGTCAGAGTGCATCTTGCAGTGTCAGAAAGCACAATTTCAGAAAAGCACATTTTCAGTCTCAAATAAAACTAATGCTGTATATAGAATAAAAACGTGTTAATCTTCCCTTATTAAAATAAGCATTGCACACATATGTTAATACATATTTTTCTAACAGTACCCCATGAAGTTAGACCTAGATGTCAGCCCAGTTATCAGACCAGCACAGGAAGTTCCAGTAGCTATGCAGAACAGAGTCAAAGCTGAGCTAGACAGAATGGTGCAGCTAGGAGTAATTTGCCCAGTAGAAGACCCTACTGAATGGGTATCCTCCATGGTGGTAGCTGATAAGAAAACCTCAGATTATATCAGAATTTGTATTGATCCAAGAGATTTGAACAAAGTATTAAAAAGGCCTCATCATCCAATGTGCATAGTGAAAGAAGATGCTGCCCTCATGCCAGACATCATTATTTTTTCTGTCTTAGATGCAAAGAGTTCTTTTTGGCAAATTTTGCTTGACTGAAAATCTTCATTGTTAACAACATTAGGTATGTCATTTGGAAGATACAGATTTCTGAGAATGCCATTTGGAATAAATTCTGCCAGTGAAATCTTTCTGCATGCGATGGATAAAAATTGTTCGGGCTATCCTTGTGCTGTTATAGTAGAGTTTATTCTAGTAGAAGGCAATGGTACAGTCAAACATGATAGAAACCTCAAGAAAGTTCTGGAAAGAGCACATGGAGTGATCATAAGCTGAATCCTCAGAAGAGCAAATTCAGGCTAAGAGAAGCTACTTACGTTGGTCACTTGTTTACCAGTTGAGGCGTATGGCCAGATCCTTCCAAGCAAACAGCAATTCTCAAGATGCCAGCTCCAGACAATCCCTGGGATTCAGGAAGCTCAAAAAGTTGTGCAGGAACAGTGTAGCCATTCCTGCACATAATATGGCTTCTGGGCGATCCAGCAAACAGCCAATCTGATGTACAGGAGCATGCCTATACTGTGCCAGCACAGACATGACTGCAGAATGCTAATTACCTCATTTACTGGTGAAAACCATACAAATAAGGTAAATTAGTGATTCAGCAAGTAGGCAGGTATCCGTGCAAGAACAGTGTTATTTGCAGAAATGTATTTGGTTGCTAACCGAATGCATTTCTGCAAATAACAAAATGGAGGCATGCCAGCTCAAAAAAAGCATGTATTATAGTCTGTAGGCATGCCAATGGCCATATTGGCCATTGGCATGGAAAAGTGTTTAATATTTATAAAAATCAAAGTTTTTTTGCTGATCTTGGCCATTTAAGCAAAAGGCAGCGGCGCGCAAACGGGATTGTGCCAAAAAATTATGAAAACTTAATTTTAAGGGAAATCTGCATTTTCCCATTATAGTCTATGCCATGCAGAATGAAAGAAACACCAGGGAACAGTGGTTGTCAAGGGGAAATGCTCTGTATTAGTGCAATAACTATGGACTAAGGGAGTGGGGTATGCAAATGAGGGGAAGTTTACTGAATTACAAAAATCTTCTAAATGCCAAACTGCACCAAACCGTGTAGGTGCTCTAGCATGATGGTGTAACTAGGAGGAGCAACAGACATACAAAGGGGGCATGTCAGACATGTTGTAAGCACATTGGAGCCCTATGGTGCAGAGATAAGCTTAGCTTAGCACAGCTAAGCAAGGGGTGGTGTGTCTGAAGCTGTATTGACTTATTCCATGAAATGAGGAGCATGTTCACGGCCATGGCAGGGATATTTCTTAATGTGTACTTTGGCTAAATGGGATTGCATGGCTTGCACCAGGTATAAAACAAAAACAAAAAAAAACAGGAAATAGCTGGACTGTTTACATTTGAGTACTGGGTTAGCGCAGCATGCCTCAGGGCTTAAAAGGGGAGAAAATGGGAAGGGAAAAAAGGAAAAAAGGAAAATAGCAGAATAAAAGCAATCAAGAACAAATTACATAACCAACTGTGGAATGCATCATAGTCAGTCAATTACACAGGTAACATCTGCAGCACAACAGTATAAACTATGGAAACACCTTACAGTCTGGTTTTCCCACAAACTCTGCACCATTGGTGTACACATATGTAGGAATTCCAACTGGAAAAATGTTAGGGGCTGCCATTGCTTTGATCCATCAGTATGTGCTAGAGAGGCTGAAGATGGAGAGGAGGATAATGCTGACAACTGCAACAGACAAAGGAGGAGGAGAAGAGTGCTCAGACCCAGGATAATTTACTAGTGGCTACATGATCTGGAGATAGTAGAGCACTACAGGGTGGACAGAGACATACTTCAGCAAATCACCGAGCTGTGCCAGCCTCAACTCAGACCTAGAACCAACAGAGAGGAACCCTTCCCATTGGATACCAAGGTATGTGCAGCCTTAAGAATTATAGCTACAGGTACTCACAGGCATCTGCATCCAGGATACTCCACCACTTCCTGGATGCCATGCTACCACATGCCGGTGAGCACATTTACTTTGCAAAACACCCATGAGGAGAGGACCAGCAATATACATCTCTTCCACTATGTAGCAGAATACACGGCGGTACTGGCTGCCATAGACTGCATGCACATCCACATCAAAGCACCACTTGGTGAACAGGGTAGGGTCTACATAAAGCGCAAGGGATTCCCCTCCATCAACTGCCAGGTCATGTGCAATGTGCAGGACATTGTCATTAATGTGTGTGTTGGCAGCCCTGGAAGCTATCACGACTCCCACATCTGGCATTCATCACAGCTGTACCAGGCATTTGCCAGTTGGGGCATCCTGTATGGCCATCTGGTGGGGGATGTTGGCTATGCACTTTAGCCATGGATGATGACACCCATCACAAATGCACACACACCCACACAAGAATGCATAATGAGGCATACTCACAAACCAGGATCATTATAGAGCATGTGTTTGGAATGCTCAAGTCACGGTTCTGCTGTCTTGACATATCTGGTGGAGCCTTGCAGTACTCTCTGGCCACATGTGCACACATGTTCATAGTATGTACCATGCTACACAATATGATCCTGCAGAAACAGCTGCGGCAGGAACAGCATGGAAAAGAGCCACACAACCCACCACCATTGCCAAGGTCCCCACAGGCACAGATGGACTCAGAGGAGGAGGGCCCTGAGCCTGCTCCTGTAGGCAGATTGAGGCATGCCCAGTATGCACAGGCCTTGGCAAAGAGGCAAGTCATAGCACACACACTGACACTGTAGGACCAGGAACTGACACCCATCTCTGACTCGCACACACAGCAAAATGGATGACACACACATCACATTACCTGTAACTTACTATGTATAGGCAGTGTACTGTGTGCATGCAACATAGGTGGCCCTCAAGCACCGTCCTTACAACTGCTGCAAGCACAAGGTAAGTCAGTCTTCTTGACAATAAATGAATGTATTAGTATGTTTTGCTAGCATATCTATGGTAATGCTGCATGCATGCAAGGGAATCGGGTGGCCTACTGGGATAGCAACACACAACTGATCAGACTCTAAGGGGGTGGCAAAAGCCAACACATTCTGGCTAGGCTTATAAATACCTTTGGGCAGATAGCCTAGTACCCACCCATGAACCTATGAACCTATGAACAGACAGCTATGTGGGACACCAGGAAATGTCTGGCCAAAACTGTTCTCCACACAGTGATAGCACAGTAGAACCCACATTTGCAGCAAGACTATGAAGGGTAAGAAGTCTGAAACTCAAATGTATGTAAGTAGAGTCTGACCTGTGCTCCTTACTGATATGCCTCTAGTCCCCAAGACAGGGCACAATAGTATAATCAATGGAACCAAAATGTAAAGCAAATATCAGCATTGTCTGTGTAAATGTGTACACTTGACAGGTGTGCTCCCCCCATACACCCACACAAATGCAGTAACATGTATGTTTGCAGGAAAATAGCAGCATATCACACATTGGCAGGGCTGTACCAATGCACATGAAAACATGCAGGGGTCAATGAGCTATATGTATGTGTGGCTAATACTGTCAGGATCTGGCCAGCACGTTCTCCTGGCAGTTGTCTTGTAGTGCCCTAGGTACAGTGCTGTCTTTGACAGGGCCATGTGCAGATAACTGCAGTGCCAACTGTTATGCATGTCAGTGAAGCCCACTGCTGTGCCACTGACATACCTGGAAGTCAAAGTGCTATGTGGAATATACTACACATATAAGTGACATCTTGAAGGATCTGTAGCTGAGTTGCCAAGGCTTTTGTGAATATAAGAGTTTTTTTGGTACTGTTGCCAGTGGTTATTCTCAATAATCATTTTGTCTTATGTTTGCTTTTACATATAATGGACATGCCTGCACAGTAGAATGCACTCTGTGCCCACACCCATAACTCCCAACCTCTGATAGCAAGACGTCTCCACAAGGACAGAAATAAAAGTGGAACAAAGGCACAATGATAGGCTTGTGTTACAAATATTGCCCCTACATACTGAGAAAGTTGGTGGGGTGAGGGGTTTGCAGCAGTTGGAATTATCTGAAGGTTATGTAGTCTAAAACAGTAATGTCAGTATTATTTTGTAACATCACTCTTCAATTATATGTAAATAATTTGCCATAAAAGCACAAGTTTATGTAGAAAGGATGAAACTTCTATCCAAACACCAGGAGGACCTTCCAAAAAAATTACAGGTGAGAAGTATGCCCACACAAGAATATGACATCTCAGGTTAGAAAGATACCACACAAGCAGGAGTTCCCCAGCCAGTATATCACCAGATGGCTGGACTGTTTACACAGCACATCATGAGATGGGCCATATAGAAGGACTTCCTGACCACAGTGGAATGTTGTGGTTGATGGAGAGGTTGCTCTCTACTTGTGTCCCCAGATCTCCTATAATGTCTACAGTGTTCAGTGGGCTCCCATCAATGTAGTACATAGTGAGAACTGAGTTTTTACCCAAGGGGATGGTGATGCATTTTGTGGTGTTAAGCTTCAGGCCATGGTTTTCACACCAGTCATTGGTCTCAGTGAGGCCTTTCTGTAGGATCTCTGCATCACTTGTGGAGTTAATAATGGTGCCTAGCTTGCAGTTGTCTGTGAACTTGGTCAGCCAGAGTTCCTTTGTGTTGGCCTGGTCTCCTGAGAAGTAGATGCTGAACAGGAGAGTACCCAGGAGTGATCCCTATGGGACTCCACTCATGACTGGTTGGCAGTCTGACTTGAAGTTCTCTACTATCACACTGTGTGTTCTATTTGTGAGCCAGTTGGCAATCCACCTAGTGCTATAAGTGTTGATGTCTAGTTTGGTGGGTTCATCAATAATTCCTGACTGATGAATAGTGTCAAAAGCCTTGGCCAGATCGATGTAGGCTGTATGCAGTGCCTCACCACCATACACAGCCCTGGTACCTGACTCAAAGAAGTCAACCAGGATGAGCAGGTATGATCTCCCTTTCACAAGACCAGACTGTGTGGGGTCCAGAATTAGGAGGGTTTCTATATCTTTGTCAATCAGGTACCTAATGATGTGCTCCATAGCTTTACATATCAGACTTGTCAGGCTAATGGGCAATAATTCCCAGTGTGTAGTTGCTACCCCTTTATGGAGAGGCATGACTGTAGCAGTGTGCCATTTAGGAGGGGCAAAGCTTGAGGTAAAGCTGTGAATGAACAGGGTACACAGATGTGGTGCCAGGTCTGTTTGTAGTTCATGTAGAACACAGCCAGGGATATTTTGGGTCCCATGGAAGCTGCATTCTTGCCCGTGGTCAATGCAGATTTACCCTGGACTGCAGTAATGCTGGATGCCTGGCATTCTTCTGGCATTGTGATTGTTCCCTTAGGGGTGAGAGAGGGGTAAACCTGGCACTGAATGTGTTGGCAAGAATGCTGGCAATATCTGTTGGCTCAGTATAGGAGGAAGCATTGTGCAGTAACTTAGAGCACGTCTGGGTATTGTTGTGGAGGTTCTTAGGTTCATAGGTTCATAGGTTCATACTAGGCTATCTGCCCTGAGGCAATTATAAACCTAGCCCGATTCTGTATGGCTTATGCCACCCCTTGATTTGAGTATACTATGCCCTTTTTACGGTTTAGTTTACTGTGCCTCTGTCTAATAGTGACACGGGAGTAATACCTGGGACAAACCTACGATCCCCGATCCACCTATTGAGATTCTTCTTGAAGAGATTCAGTGAGGTGCTCTGCCTCACATGAACTGGAATTCTATTTAAGAGCGAAGGGAGCCTCTGGGTTATGAATCTGTCCCTCCAGCAAGTTCTAGTTATGTCTGTGCTGAGGTTCAAGTGTGGCTCTAAGGGATTTAGATTTACTGAGGTGGAGCATGTCCATTAATTCTGGATTTGACATAGCTTTGTATGTCAGGCATAGATCGCCTCGAAGTAGGCGGTATGCAACTGAGTAGAGCTGGAGTTTTTTTAACCGAGCAGCATATGGCATCTGTTTGAGACCCTTGATCCTCTTGGTGAGATACTTTTGGGGTCTTTCTAATTGCTACAGGTGTCGGGTAAGGTACATGCCAAAAGGGGCATTGTGTTCTATGATGGGCCTGATGAGGGATGAATAAAGGGGCACGATTACCTCTCTTGATCTAGATGTGAAACCCTTCGTGATGAGGTGGGCTATGTAAAAGGTCTTTCTAACCACTTTGGCAATGTGGTTTTCAAAGGAGAGATTGCTATCAACTTGGGTCCCCAGGTCCCTAATAACTTTCTCTGTACTTAATGGGTTTCCGCCTATGTGGTAATTTGTGGACACATTGTTTTTGCCAAAGGGTATGACTATACATCTTTTGGCATTTAGCTTTAAACCATGGCACTGGCACCAGTTATCTGTCTCTGTGAGACCTTTTTGAAGGATGTTTGTGTCAGCTGGAGAGTTGATTATGGCGCCCAGTTTGCATTCGTCTGCGAACTTGGTGAGCCATAGTCCTCCCACATTTGCCTGTACCTCGGAAAAGTATATACTGAACAAAAATGGTCCCAGGACAGAACCCTGTGGGACGCCACTTGTGACTGGTTTCGAGTCTGACATGGCTCCAGCAACTCTCACTCTGTGGGTTCTGTCTTTGAGCCAGTTTGTGACCCATCTTGTGACATAGGGGTTTATATTTAAGCTGGATAGCTTATCTATGATGCCTGAGTGGGGTATTGTGTCAAATGCCTTTGCAAGGTCCAGATAGGCTGTGTGGACTACCTTCCCTTCATCTATGGCTTTGGTGACTCTTTCAAAGAAGTCAACCAGGTTCAAAAGGCAGGATCTGCCCTTGACAAAGCCGAACTGGGTAGGATCTAGTGTCTGTAGGTCCCCAATGTCTTTGTTTATGAGCTCCATGATGATCCTCTCCATAGCCTTGCAGACTAAGCTAGTCAGGCTTATGGTGCGATAGTTTCCAGGATCCGTAGAGGCTCCATCTTTGTGGAGTGGGACCACTGTTGCTGTACGCCATTCTGTGGGCACATATCCTGTAGTGAGGCTGAGATTGTATAGCTGTTTTATTTGAGGGATTAGTTCCTCTTGGAGTTCATGTAGGATGCAACCTGGGACGCAATCTGGTCCCATGGAAGCAGTGTTTTTTGCTTTGGAGAGGGCAGCCTTCACCTGAGCATCAGAGATGTTTGGGAGGCAGCCCTCTGCTGGGATAGATACTTGCTCTTTTGGTGGGAGGGGGTGGAGAAGTTTGCACTGAACCTGTCTGCCAGGATATTGGCGATGTCTGTGGGTTCAGTGTATTTTTTGTCATTTAGAATCAACTCAGAACAAGTCTGGGAGTTGCATCCCAGGTTTCTAACATAACTGAAAAAAGCCTTATGATTGTCTTTTGTGTCCTGTGCAATTTTTCTCTCGAAGCTGGCCTTGGAGGATTTTATGAGGGATCGTAATTTTTTGCTAGTACTGATGAGAGATGCCTTCCCTATTAGGGATTTTGCTCTATCATGTCGTAGCTTCCTCCTTCTGTTGTACAGTTTATTTATGGCAGGGGTCCACCAGACTGGATGCCTGCCTTTGGATGATTGGGTCTTGGTTTTGTTTAGGATAGCATGATCCATGCATTCCTGGAGATGTCCGTAGAACGTGTTTATATAGGATTCTGCAGTTTGGGCCGTAGTTTCCACTGGCCCTGGGGCCTTGAAGGATTCCACTTCAGTTTTGAGAAATGAGAAGTTCGCTTTTGAGAAGTTTTTCACTGTGGTTTTTTGGGCTGGGGGTAGGGTCGTGATGTGGACATCCAGTGAAATTAATTTATGGTCTGATCTTACCAATGAGGGATATACTTCTGGTGTGGAGCATAGAGTCCCCATGCTGGTAATGATCAGGTCTAGTATGTTGTCCCCTCTTGTGGGAATGGTGACTAGTTGTTCCATAGCATTTGAGTTTATAATTTCCAGGAACCTTTGGGCTAAGGTGCTGGGGCTTGAGTAGTGCTCCCAGTCAATGTTTGGGTAGTTGAAGTCACCCAATATAATGGTGTTCGGAGAGATCTTCATGTTCTCCAATGTTTTCAGGAAAGCCAAGTGGGATTCCTGACTTTGAGAGGGTGGTCTGAAGGATGCTATAAACTGAAAAGCAGTCTTGCCCACTGTTAGTTGCACATGGATGGTCTCCTATACTTCGTGCAATGCCACTAACCTGGAGGTGTGGATATCCTTGATAAATATGGAAACTCCCCCTCCTTTTGTGGTTCGGTCCAGGTTTTGGGGCCGAAACGCATGATATGAGGTATAGCCTGGTAGTGCTGGGGTGCTCTCTGGAGCCTTGAACCAGGTTTCTGTCACTGCACAGATATCGATGTTCTCCATACTGAGGAAAGCTTTGAGTGCGTTCATCTTGAGGTTAAGACTTCTGTCATTTAGCAGCATTACCCTTAGTTTCTTGTTCCTTGTGCTGTCTATGGGGGTGGGTTTGACTTTTGAGCCTTGCCTAAAAAAGGCACTATGGGGGTGGCAAAAGCCTTTGCCAATATCTGAAAGCCCAGTGGTGCCAGGTGCAAGCCGTCCCTAGCGAAGCAACGTGGCTTGTTGAGCATGTCATCCCAGGCTGACAGACACTGGATCCCCTTTGAATGACACCAAAATTTTAGCCAATTGTTAAAATCGATAATTTTGTCTTTGTACTGTGGCATCATTCTAGGTGAGGGTAAGATGCTGCTCAAAGTCAGGGTCATACCAGCCTGGGCTACATGATAAGAGAGCTCCTCTATGTCTCTTTTCATGTAGTCCAGGGAGGTACATCTCAGGTCATTCACACCAGCATGTACAATTACTGAGTCATATTTGTATTTGCTTTGGAGTGAACTGAGTGCTTGCGTTATGTGGTGGATCCTAGCACCTGACAGGCAGCTCACCGTGACCTTCTCTTTATTCAGCCTGGTGAGTGGGACATCAGTGTGTCTGACAATAGAGTCACCTATAACAAGAGTATCAGGTGTGTTATTCAGCCTTAAGGGCTGTGGCTGCTTGGCACACTGACTTTGTGGGCTATGTGTTGTGCGTGTTTTGTTTTGAGGTAGCGTTTGCTTGGATGTCTGCTTTGGAGGTCTCTGTTGCTTAGGTAGATTTTTATTTAGAGCCTCCGAGTATGTTTTTGTGTATTTATGTGTTTGGTTCGCTGATGTGGTGGGACTATGTGATACTGGAATTGTGTTGTGTGAGGTTATCTTTTCCTCCTGACTGGTTACACCAGTTTTGAGATGAGAGAGCTCAGCCTCCAGTTTGGCTAAATAGTTGCATCTCTCACATATATTTGAACCTGTTTGGAGGAGGAGAGGGTTGTCCGTGTACATGAGACAGTTTTAACATTGCCTCAAAATTCCCAGATTCACCAGCTGGACTGGGGAGGAAACCTTTGACTGACCTTTGGACATGCTAGAGTAATATAGGGAAACTGAATTTAAGATGGACCAATAGGGGACAGGGTAATTGTAGAGAGTATAAGAGTAAGTAGTGCTTATGGTTTAATAGTGCTAACTTGTAGGATTACTTAATTGGACCAGTGAAGGGCCTTAGAATGAGAATATGGTGTTTAAATTGAGAGATAGAGCAGTTCTAAGGGAAAAAGTGAAGAGCAGACTTTGTGGAGCCAGGAATAGTTTAAACCCAATTAGGCGGCGCTGCCCGCTGTTGCGCTATGCACAAAAGCAGCATAAAACCGCGCAAAAGAGGGTTTTAAGAGAGGAAGATGAAGGAGTTTTGGAATTGACCCAAAATGGCCAATAAAACTACAGTTTCAAGTCAGTAACCACTCCCACAGGGGCAGGCAGGCTGCTCAATGTTTTTCACTGCCACTGATCAACAGAGAGACTTCTCTTTAGCCCAAGCAAAAAATGGCCTCACAGAAACTTACAAACAGTTCAAGAACAGCAAGCCTGTAACTGAACTTTTTTAAATCTCAGAAAAATGGGAAAAAAGCAAGATTTTTTTTTTTGTTTTTTTCAGAGATAGCAGAGGTTCACAAGTATTAACAAGTTATAACAGTGCAGTAAATGACCCCACACAAGAGTGCTCGGCCAAATACAGATAAAATGCAAGTTTTGAGAAAAAACGATTTTAAAAATAAGTGCAAACAGGAAATTCAGCAAACAGCTTTAGGTTGTGCTCTAAATACAGTTACTAAAGCAGAAATCAAGTTTAACAAGCCAGAAAATGCTCAAAATAGGCGGCTATGCCGAAAAACTTAGCAAATAAACAGAGGAAAAATACTTAAAATCTCAAAAGTAGCTCCTTTCTTCTCTCAGCGTTTTCTCCTCTTGGTGGGTGCTTCACCAACAGCCAACAAGCCTGAAAAGATGCCAAAACCATGAGGCTACCAGGTTTTAAGAGAGGAAGATGAAGGAGTTTTGGAATTGACCCAAAATGGCCAATAAAACTACAGTTTCAAGTCAGTAACCACTCCCACAGGGGCAGACAGGCTGCTCAATGTTTTTCACTGCCACTGATCAACAGAGAGACTTCCCTTTAGCCCAAGCAAAAAATGGCCTCAGAGAAACTTACAACAGTTCAAGAACAGCAAGCCTGTAACTGAACTTTTTTAAATCTCAGAAAAGTGGGAAAAAAGCAAGATTTTTTTTTGTTTTTTTTTTTGTTTTTTTCAGAGATAGCAGGGGTTCACAAGTATTAACAAGTTATAACAGTGCAGTAAATGACCCCACACAAGAGTGCTAGGCCAAAGACAGGTAAAATGCAAGTTTTGAGAAAAAAACAATTTTAAAAATAAGTGAAAACAGGAAATTCAGCAAACAGCTTTAGGTTGTGCTATAAATACAGTTAGTAATGCAGAAATCAAGTTTAACAAGCCAGAAAATGCTCAAAATAGGTGGCTATGCAGAAAAACTTAGCAAATAAAACTTTATGCAACTATCAAATGCTTTGTGATTGTTGTCAGTGTCTCCTGCAATTCTGCCATCATAGCTGGCTTTAGATGATTTCATGAGGGATATCAAGTTGTTTTCGAGACTAATAAGGGTTTTGTTCCAGTCTTGGGACTCCACCTTTTTCTGCAACAGTTTCTTCCTTCTGTTGTACAGTTTATTAATGGCAGGGGACCACCAGATTAGCCTCCAGTGTTTGGAGGAGAGCATCTTGGTTCTGTTGAGTATGACTAGTTCCATGCATTTATATACATGTTTGTATGGTGCATTTGTGTAGGATTCAGTAGTCATGCAGCTATTTTCCATTGGCATGGGTGCTGTAAAGTTAGCCACCTCTGTTTTTAGGAGTCCAAAATTAACTTTGGAGACGTTTTTCAAGGTGGTTACCTTTGCGAGGGGTGTGATTGAAATGTGGATTTCCATGGTGATTACTTTGTGGTTGGATCTGGCCAGGTAGGGATTGACTACTGTTGTTGAGCAACAGTCCCATATGTTAGTAATCAACACAGGTCAAGGATGTTGCTTCCTCTACTGGGGGTCAGAATGATCTGGTCCAAAGCATTGGAACTGATGAATTCCAGGAAGCATTGGGCCAGTGTATTGGTACTTGAGTACTTTCCCAGTTGATGGAGGGGTAGTTGAAGTCTTCTAGTATGAGAGTGTTGGGTTGGACCTTGATAGATTCTGGGGTGTTCAGGAATGTGGATTGAGAGTCTAGAGACATGGGCAACAAAAAGTTGAGATCCCTCATCAAATCCTCTAAAGCAAACTATGAAAACAGAATTGCAGCAGATAGTAAAGACAACCACAAGGCCTTCTATAGTTATGTAAAGAATGTCCACAACAATACCCAGATTTGCTCTGAGCTACTGCACAATGGTACCTCTTATACTGAGCCAACAGATATTTCCAATAGAATGGCCAACAGATTCACTGCCAACTTTAGCCCTCTCTTCCCCCCATACACAAATGCACTGTACAAATGCATCCCAAAGGACCAATCCCAATACCAGTAGATTGCCTGGCACCCAGTATTACTGCTGCACAGGTTAAAGCATCACTGTCCAAGACCAAGAATCCAGCTTCTATGATACCTGACAATATCCCTGGCTGTGTTCTACATGAACTACAGAGTGAACTGGCACCTCACCTGTCTGCCCTGTTCAATCACAGCCTCACCTCAGGCTTTGTCCCTACCAAATGGCGCACTGCTACAGTCATCCCTCTCAACAAAGGAGGAGCAACTACAGACCCTGAGAACTATTGCCCCATTAGCCTGATGAGTCTGATATGCAAAGCTATGGAATATATCATCATGGACATAAAAAACAAGGATATAGGGAATCTCCAAACTCTGGATCGCACACAGTTTGGTTTTTGTGAAGGGTAAATCATGCCTGCTCAACTTGTTCAATTTCTTTGAGTTAGTCACCAGAGCTGTGGATGAAGACAAGGTGATTCATACAGCCTACCCTGATCTGGCCAAGGCCTTTGATACCATTCCCCATTCAAAATCATAGGAAAAATCACTAAGCTAGGCATCATCACCTATATCACTAGGCGGGTTGCAAACTGGCTCACAGATAGAACATACGGTGTTTAAGTAGCTGACTCCAAGTCAGAGTGCCAACCAGTCACAAATGGAGTGCAACAGGGTTCAGCCCTGGGTCCTCTCCTGTTTGGTATCTACTTCTCTGAAGTCCAGGCCAACACAAAGGGTTTCTGGCTGACAAAGTTCACAGACAATTGCAAGTCGGGAGCTCTTATTAACTCTCCAAGTGATGTTGACATCCTACAAAAAGGCCTTACTGAGACCAACAACTGGTGTCAGAACCATGGCCTTAAGCTCAATGCCAAAAAATGTGTCATCATCCCCTTTGGGAAAAACCCAGTTCCTATGAATTGCCACAGCGATGGTAGCCCACTGAACACAGAAACCATTATAAGAGATCTGGGAACATAGGTTGACAGCAACCTCTCTTTTGACCACCACATTGCCACTGTGGTCAGAAAGTCCTTCAATGTGGCACATCTTATTACTAAGGGTTTTGCATCCAGGAAGAAAGATGTCATTGTCTCCCTCTACTCTTCCCTCATTAGGCCAATCATCGAGTACAATGCCCCATTTGGCATGTACCTCACTAGACACCTGCAACAACTGGAGAGGGCTCAAAAGTACCTCACAAAGAGGATTCAAGTCTTAAATTCTTGTAGTATATGGACAGACCCAAAAAAAATCCAATTAGGCTCTGTCTCATATCGCCTACTTAAAGGTGATCTCTGCTTGACTTACAAAGCCATGTCTGACCCAGCTCTGTTAGAAATGTTACATCTAAAGAAATCCCAATCCCTCCACACCACACACTCCAGAGACCTCAACCTCATTTCCATAATCAACAGAATGTGCTGGGGGAACAGGTTCATAACTCAGAGACTGCGCATGCTATGAAATAGATGTCCCATACATGTCCAAAAGAGCACCTCACTGGCCCGCTTCAAGATAAACCTTGATGAGTGGATGGGAAATAGAAAATTCACCTTGGGGGTCATTCCAGTGCCTCTACTCAACAGAGGCACTGGGAACTAAGGTCGGGTGGCACGATGCCTGGGTAATCATATGGGCTAGGCTTGTAAAGGCTCCAGGGCCATTAGCCTACGACACACCTATGAACCTATGGGGACCTATAACAGGCTTTCACTTCGATTGCACTATTACCCAATGTCAGTTGTACCTGAAGTATCTCAGATGTGTTATGCTGGGATACTAGTCTGGAGGTGTGCATATCCTTTATGAATATGGAGACACCACTGCCTTTGGATCTGTGGTCCATGTTTTGGGACTGACAGGTGTGGAATGAGTTATAGCCTGGTAGTGCACAGGTGCTGTCTGCTGCTGTAAACCAGGTCTCCGTTTTGGCACAAATGTCAATGTTCTCCATTTTGAGGAGTGCTTCAAGTGACTGCATCTTGAGATTTAGATGTCTACTGTTGAGCAGCATGACCCTCAGATTGCATTTATTTACAGCTATTACAGAAGTAATTTGATTTAAAACACAACCTAAAAAGGCACTATAGGGCTGGCAAGAGACTTAGTCAGTACCTGGAAACCCAGAGGTGACAGATGCAGGCCATCTCTGGTAAGGTATCACAGTCTATCAATCATGTCATCTCAAGCAGACAGATACTGGATCCCCTGGGAATGACACCAGACACTTAAGCCAATTGTTGAAGTCAATCATGTGTGGTTTGTACTGTGGTATCATTCTGGGTGACAGTAGTATACTGCTCAGGGCTACTGTCATACCTGCCTGGCCAACATAATCCAACAGATTCACCATGTACTGTTTTCATGTAGTCCAGGGAGGTATGTCTCAGGTCATTCACACCCACATGGACAATGACAGAGTGATACTTGTATTTGTTGTGGAGTGACCTGACTGGGTGTGTTATGTGTTGGATTCTGGCACCTGATAGACAGCGGATGGTTACCTTCTCCATATTCAACCTAGTGAGTGGGACATCTGTATGCCTCACCACTATTGAGTCACCTATGATTACCTTATCAAGCAAGGTGGTTAGCCTCAGGGGCTTAGCTTGAGGGGCACACTGTGTAGGTGAGAAATGTGTCCTGTGGTTTGTGCTGTGTTGTGGTGGTCAAGTCGGTGTCTGTCTTGGTGGTCTCTGCTCTTTGGGTAAATGTCTATTGAGTGCCTCTGTGAAAGTGAGTGTGTGTTTTTTGTTGTATGTCAGAGCTGTGATAGTGGGTGTTCTGGAGGTCTATGTGTTCCATGTGGTGTGGTTCAGATGTTGACCTTCTCCTCTTGACCAGCTAATCCAGTCTTCACTGGAGAGTGCATATCTTCTAATTTGGTGATATAGGGGTATCTCTCACATGTCTGAGTGCTGGGAGTTTAGATTACATGGTTGTCTGTGTAAATGAGGCAGTTGCAACTGTGCCTCAGAATGCCCAAATACACCAGTTTAATGGACTAAAGCACAGAGAACTGCACTTTAATCATGCCAGGAGGGGTGGTCATAACTACTAAGTACTGGAGCTAATTCCATGAGGACCAACTACTGCTGATGTATCTCAGGTGTGCTAGAATAATTGATACAAAAACCTGTCGAAGTGCAAAGCTATTAGACTATTTGAAGTGCAAGAAAGAAAGAACTAGCAAGATCTATGGGAAAAACTGAATGTAGAGTTTCTGGCACCTGTAATAGTGTACCTCAGCTGTGCAGTTATCAGTACCTTTAGTCAGTTGTCAGTCCAGTAAGCTCTGTAGTGCATGTGGTAACTGCATAACACTATAGTACAAATAACTAGATAGGCAGGGGCTCTACTCAGATCCATCATGTGTGTGGATGTGTAAGTTTGTATGTTTGTAGGAATAGTTTTTTGATAAGTTTTCTCCCAGTGCCCTACTTTATCAGTCCTACTGATGTCATTCTCCTTATCAGCACCTTTTGACCAGTTGTCAGCCCAGTAAGCTCCGTAGCGCATGCAATAACTGTGTAACACTATAGGACAAATAGCTAGATATGCAGGGGGTTTAATCTCAATACTGGCAAGTAAGTGTGTGTTTGTGTGAGAATCATATACTGTGTGGGTTAAACCATTTGAGTTGTGTACCACCCTGTACACTTCCCATCATCTTATTTTACTAGGCCTGCTGATGTCATTCACCTTAGAAGTACCTTGGGAGTAGGTAAAATCATATAAGCATTGTGGCGCGTCTGATAACTGTGTAACACTATAGTAGTAATAATTAGATAGTTAGGGGTTCTAATCTCAATACTGACAACTGTGTGTATTTGGGTGAGGATCATATCCTGTTTGGCTTATACCATCTTGATGTGTGTACCATCCATGTCTGTTTACTACCTCCCAATGGCATTACTTTATATAGCATGGTAATAGCATGTGCCTCACATGCAGTATATTAAATGTACAGACCATACCAGTCCTCTGTACAGATGTCTATGAAATATCCAGATGTTTGCAACCTATATGTGATCTGTGTCCATTAACAATGCCCATGTATGTGATATTTTTGCCAAATTGGCCACAATGAGTGTAGTGACACACATGCCAGCATCAGGTATCATACCTGACTGAAACATCATGCTGATACAACGTCTGCTACCCCATCACTTGTCTAGGCTTATAGGAGGAATACATGACTCCCAATGCTATTTCTGGTGGGTTGTCTCACCATCCATGAAGGCATTCACAACATTACGTGTTGTAAGAGGTAGTGGGTTATGTCCCATCCATATAATCTATGTGGGGCATGTTATGTGCATGTAGTAGTACAGCATATCAAAGTGGATATGTAGGTTTACTAATCTGTCTGTTGTCAACTGTGTTTGTGTTACTGTATGCACATCCCCTGTGTCAGTCATTACTATGTGTATGCAAAGTATATACCATTTTGTATACATGTTCCACCCTCTGAACTCAGGAATACATATCACAAACCTGGCATACACTGTATTATGCATGCCCTCACCAACTGCATCAGGATTGAGTGTATGGGAAAGAAATGGCAGGGCCAACAGGTGTTGATAGGTGAATCCGTTGCACTTAATGTAATGGTTACGCTTGTGAGAGACATGCTGACAGTACTGCAGTAACCTGTTCTGTATGTATGATCCTGTGGTACTACACAATACTGAGGTAACATGTCTGAAGGCTACCTGTCTGTGACAAGGGGTATGTATGCAAGGTCACAGTGTCTGACGACAGTGTCACTCACACACTGTTGCATGCATACACACCTGGTGCATGTACATATAAAGCTGTACCTTGCCTATGACATGGTCAGTTTATTCCCACTCTGCCATACTTCCTCTTGGTAATGCCTGCAAGGCCATAGCCTGCAGACACATAGACACCTGGAACACAAACTGAATACAACAGTCAGACTACATTCAGTCAGTGGTACTAACAGCAATAATGCATCCTGGCTAATAAGGTACATACACCTGTATGTGTACCCATAACAAATGCAAGCAGACAGACAGTACCTTACACAGTATTACATAGCTACACTGGACTTTATTCACCCTGTGCATCAGACCCATATTAGCATGTCCCTGCATTGATGGTATGGATGACAGGGATGTGGCACAGGTATCATCATATGCACAGGGTGTGGTGTGGATTTGCCAGAGGCCTAGGCTGAGCCATACAGTTGACATCATGTGTGTATGTTTGGAGGGATAGTCAATAGATGGGCTGTGCAGTAGTTCTGTGTGTGTCTGGAGGTGACCTGCCTGTGATACAGATGTGTGTGTAATGTATGCACACAGTCACGCCATGTGGCTGCCCTACACAGGGGGTATGTTGGACAGCTGCGGATTGTACATGGCAGGATGTCCAGTTCACTGTCTCTGGCCAGGGACATGGGAACTGGTCCTGCAGGGGTCTCACTGGCACCACCTAGCCCAAGGCCAGATGCAATACTGCTTCCTGATGGTGACTGCTGTCTGCTGGATCCTTGACCCTGATGGGACTGTCCAGGACCACATGCACATGGCCTGCTCTGGTGGGATGTGGACAGCAACCCCCTCTTTGGTAGTGCTAGTGCCACTGCAACTATGAGAGTGTGAAGGTTCACAGCCTCGTAGACTCTCAGCTGTTGTTGGTGCTGACTCACGTCCACGTGGCCAATGCCCATCTGCCACCACATGCTCTAGCACAGATATGCCACAGTTGAGGATTGCCAAGGTCTCACCCCACTGTCTATTCATGACGTGTGGCCTCAACAAGGTCATGTATGTTGCCATGTAAATCAGGAAGAGTTGCATCCACCACCTTGAGTATTTGTCTAGTTTTGCTTTAAGTACATGCCTGTGCAGCCATGATAGCATGAAACCTGTATCTGGTAACACCTGCTGTGGCATTTGTGACAGTGACTTGAAGAGCAGCAGTCCTCCTGAGAGCACCCCTGTCCATCCGTCTGTGTTGGACCTTGTCTGCACTCTGGCTATGACTAGTCTCTACACTCACACCTGCCATAGTCACCACACTAGCACATTCCATGCCACCACCTGCCAACTGTCCAGCATGGGGTATGTGTGGGCATTGCCACCATGTGCAGAAATGGTGTGGACAGCAGTGGGATGCCAACCAATGGCACAGATTCAGCCCCTGACAACCCCACCTGTACCTCATTATTCCTATCATCATTGTCAGTGTCTACAGAGATGCTGACATCTGTTTCCAAGTGGGAGGGACCTCGAATCCATCGCCACCTGTGAGGGGAAGACAACATATGTACATTAATACCTGCCCATCAAGGTTGGCTGGTACACACACACACGCATGCACACACAAGCATGCACACACACACACACATACACACACACACACACACACACACGCACACACACACGCACACACGCGCACACACACGCACACACACGCATGAGCATGTACCCATATAAGCTTATAGGTGAGGTGCCACAAATTTGTTACATAGACCTCACATTACTGAAATGGTGACATGCATGACACCCGGCCCTCAACATCATGCATTGCAGCCATTTTTACTCCATGTAACTAACAATATAGCGCTGTGGGATGCATGAGTAGTGTTAGTAGGTGATGGCCCTTCCCCAGCACAGACTGCACCCATGTACACATCATTGCAGTTCACCTGCATAGTACAGTGGCAACTACTACAGAACATACCTCACAACTATACATCTCCTTGCAGAATGTGTAGATGTGTGGCTCATATGTTTGCTCTGTTTGTCATAACCCTTGTGTTTGTCTGATACATAACTGGGATGATCTGATGAGTGATGTCACTAATTAATGACATACATTTGAGTATCAGACTTCCAAACCACCAGTAAATGTATGTTCACACAAATCCTGTTACACGACCAACCTTCTAAGCTTACAGTGGATATAAGTGTACACACCCCTGTTAACATGCCATGTTCTTGTAATATATAAAATGAGACCACAATAATGCAATCAAAAATATTAGCCACCTTTCATGTGACATATGACCTGTTCAATCCAATTGATAAACAAATGTGTTATGTGTAAAATATAATGAAGAAATATGTACAATATGATGGTTGCATAAGTGTGCACACCCTTAAAATGTTACTTTGTTTAAGCACCTTGTAAGTGACTTACAACATTCATTCTACTTGGGAAGGTGTCTATCAGCATGGCTCATCTTGACTTGGCATTATTTGGCTACTCTTCCTTGCAAAGGTCACCCAACTCTATCAGATTGCAAGGGCAGACTGGGATTTTTCTATCTGGTTTAGGTCCAGGCTCTGACTGGGCCAATCCATAATCATGAGTGTGTTCAGGTGGAGCCATTCTTAGGTAGCTTTAGATGTATGCTTTGGGTCTTTGTCATGTTGAAGGCTGACACCCCTCTCCATCCTCAACATTCTTGCAGACACCGGATGGATTTGGGCCAGACATGAGTGTTATTTGCAACTGTTCAGAATTCCCAAAACCATGACTACAGGCCGAGTTCCAGCTTTGGAACACCATCCCTACAGCAGGCCAATGCCACCAGAGTGATTCACCATGGGAATGGTTGTCTTCAGGTGAAGAGAGGTGTTGTTTGTGCACCACACATACCTTTTGGTACTGTGGCTATGAGGTCAATCTATTGTCTCATTACACCATAACACATTTTCACAAATGCCTTTGGGAGACTTGATGTGCTGTATTGCAAATTGTATCCACCCCTGGATGTTCCTTGGTGTGGGGAAATGCTTCCATCTTCTGACCCTACCCCATAGGCCAGACTTATGCAGAATACAGGAGATTGTTTTCACATGAAGTACACAACACCAGTACTTGCCAAAGATTCCGCCAACCCCCTCAGTGTTGTTGTATGTCTCCTGGCAGCCTCCCTGACCAGGTTTTGACATGTCTTTTCAACAGTTTTGAAGCAATGTCAGGTTCTTTTCAACAGCACTGTTGTCTTATATTCAATCCACCTTTTGATGACTATCTCCACTGTGTTCCATGGTATATGCAATGCTGTGGTAATGTTGTTGTACCCTACTCCTGACTGATACCTCTCAAATATGAGATCCCTTTGCTGTTTGTAAGCTGTCTGCAAGCCATGGCTGTTGCCATTGCAGGCAACTGAGCAAATGTCATGACTATCCTACTTGGACAGCAGACTATTATTTGGTGTTACTCAGAGTACCTTTACTTGATGGCAGATGTTTACCCAAGCAGACTGAATGCTGTCAGTAAATCACAAGCTGCTGCAATAAAATATTATTTGAAGGGTGTGCACACATATGCACCCAGCTTATTGTAAGGTTTGTATACTCCATATTTGGTGCCCAACAGACTGGTTGCTTTCACAAGTGAATTGTTCATGTTATAGGTCACATTAAAGGTTGAAAAAGGTGTGGACTGACATATTGTGGTCTCAATTTGTATATATCACAAACACCTGGTATCTTAACAAGGGTGTGTACACTGTTTATATCCACTGTATAAGAGTAATGTTTCACACATATCCCTACCTTAGGCCGTTTGTCCCCCCCATTTTGTTGGTCTCTGTCCAGAAGTCTTGCACTCAAAGTTTGTGAGGTATGCCCCCCCATTTTGTTGGTCTCTGTCCAGACATTTTGCACTGAAGGGTTGTGAGGTATGCTACAGTAATGTTGCATTCTCTTCAAATAGCACCTGTGGTGACCACTGTGATGCAATGCAGTTAAACCAACCACAAGTGAACATGCATATAAAGCAATATGGCTATGAGTGACAGTTGTGTGCATGGTAAATTGCATGCCCTTCACATGCCTGAAGTATTGGCAAACCACAACAGAACAATTCCATACTCACAAGCTTCAGGCTGCTGTCCCACATGTGGACCTGAAGGACCTAGGTTGTTGTGGGAGAGAGGTATTGTCAGCAGACTCGCATGTAGCATTTGTACAGTATGGATGCAGCATGTCTGTACATTTACAGTACAGCCACCAATACTACACAATTCGCTGTCTTTCACCATAGATGTGCACTTCTGTGCATTAGAAAACCCCATCCACAACTGCAATCTGACCTGACACATGCATTTAGATACTCTACAGATACAAGTATGTCTGTTTTGCCAGTCTAGTAATGTCCACTGGGGCCTTACCTGCACAGTCCTCATCCATTGTCTGGGTGCCACCCACCTCTAGCACATGGGGGGGGTCTGTACCCTGATGTTGTACTGGTATGGGTGCGACAAGGTTGGTGCGGAGCTCCTTGATGGGTGTCAGTGGGGGCTGCATGGCTGGGCTACCACCTGTGGCTGTGCAGTCCCTGACCATGGCAGCAGCCCTTTGCCGGGCATGGCATATGAGGTCGGTTGCATGATGCTGGACCTGCTCATATGTACATGCGGGCATGCTGACATCATTTACCCTATGGACAAGGTCATCCCACAGTGGGAGGTCCTCTCCCACAGATGTTGCTGGCTCAAGCCAAACATTATGGAATGGTTCTGTAGTATAGCTTCAATGATTACATTTGTCTCAGCCGCTGGGAAAGTTGCCCTTCACTGATGCAGCATAGCACCTGGAAGACATAAACAGGGAAACACATCACAGGACCTCATACATTTGGCAACAGTATGTACAGAACCTGCACATCTACATTGAGTACTAGTATCCACCACTCACAACCACACCATACGCCTGTAATCTATCAGCACAGTATCAGCTTGTATTGCACTTTTGGTCCTGATGTGTCATATCCCCCCCTAGTGAGGGCCAGTTAATTGCATAATCCTCTATTCCTCATTCATGTCTGTGTAGAGGTATGGCAATGGCCATCTTCCATGTGGATGGGGTGTGGATTGTGCTGAGGCGTGGTGTGACTACAGTGTGTAATGGAGCTGGGAGCACATGCCTGAGTTCATGTAGGATGCAGGCAGGGATCTTATCAGGTCCCATGAATACTTATGTTTGTTGCCTTTCAGTAGGCAATATGTACCTGCTCACTGGTGATGATGGGAGGGGTGTGGGTGCTGAGCATATCCACCTATAGTGATGCTTAGCCAGGGGGGCAATGTTTGCCCTAAACCTATCTGCAGCAGGTTGGCTATAGCTATGTTGTCTGTGTATGTGGTCTGATTGACCACCATTACAGAGTGGGTTGGTTTGTTGCTTCTGAGATTGCAGACATATGTGAAGATGGCCTAGTGATTGGCCTTGGTAGATGTGTCCAATTTGTACTCATAGTTAGCCTTACAATAATCCACCTGTGACCTTATATGCTTGATCAGACAAAGGCTGACTTGATGCCAAGTTGGTGCCTGCTTCTACTTTGCCCTGTACAGCCAATATAGGGACCAAGTCTGTGGTCTGTGTATTGGTGCTGTCCAGCAAAGGGGGTTACTCTACTTTGGTGGAGGCAGGTTTTACAAGTAAGGTATTGCTGAGTCCATACAGCTATATAGGTGTTCATATAGCTGTTTGTAGTAGGCATGGACACAAAGTCATAACACAGTTGGACACCTTTCTAATTTCAAACTGATAATCATGTTTATTGTAGTACCCATGGCTGTGTCAGGGCAATGCAACAACCAGTAGCTGTAGAAATGTCACTCTGTTGGATGCACAGTAAGTAAGATTACACATGTACAACATGTACAGCTTATTTAACTGGCATTTTGCATCCCATGTCTGTTGTTATGAGTAGGCCAGGTATACCTACTCATACTGACGTGCACAGATGACAACTGATATACATTTCTGTTCTATGTCAGTTATGGCACACTGTATTCACACTCTTGCTGCCCAGTCATTCATCTCAACCTGTTAGAGCAGGACATCTATAGGATGCCAAACATACATGGAAGGCAATGGGACAAAATTAGTGACACTGTCTTAACATTGCTGTAACACACTTGAGTCATTCTATAGCACAGTAGCCTTTGCATTGACAGACATACTGTGGAGGATGTCCAGCACTTATATGGCAGGAAGAGAGGTGAAAGGCTAGGAGTGTGGTAGTGAGGGTAAGAACTTTTAAAGTTGGCAGGATGACTGGTATAGGGACAGAGCTATCTGATATGATGGCCAGATGAAGGTTGATATAGTGTGTGCGCAAGAGACCAGAAGGAAGGGGAGTATGGCTAGGTGTATCGGAAGCAGGTCACAATTGTGCTATCATGGTGTGGATGAGAGGAGAAAGGAGGTAGGGGTCATCCTAAAGGAACAGTATGCCAACAGTGTTTTTGGAGAATGAACTGAGTGCCTGAGTGATGTTTATGAAGCTGGAAATTGATGGTGCAATGATGAATGTTGTTAGTGCATATGCTATGCAAGCTCGTTGTACAATGGATGAGAAAGAGAAATGTGATGTCAGTTGGATGACTTGATGATGACTGTACCCAAGGGTGAGAGAGTGGTGATTGCAGCAGATTTCAATGGGCATGTTGGTGAAGGGAACAGAGGGGATGAGGAAGTCATAGATATGTATGGTGGTAAGCAAAGGAATGCAAAAAGGATGGACATGGCTGTGGTGAATACATACTATAACAAGAGGGAAGAGCACAGGGTGACATACAAGAGTGGAGGAAGATGCACACAGGTGAAATTTATCCAATGTAGGAGGGCCAGTTTGAATCAGATTGGGGACTATAAAAGTGGTAATAGGGGAAAGTGTAGTTAGGCAGCATAGAATGTTGGTCTGTAAGATGACGGTGATCAAGAAGAGGAGGAGTGTGAGGGCAGCACCAAGGATCGAATGGTGGGAACTGAAAAAGGGTGATTATGAGGTTGAGCTCAGGGAAGATTTAAGACAGGCACTGGGTGGCAGTGAAGATTTACCAAATATCTGGGTAAGTACAGCAGAGCTAGTAAGAGAGACAGAAAGAAAGGTGCTTGGTGTGACATGTGGATGGAGAAAGGAGTACAAGGAGACCTGGTGCTGGACTGAGAAAGTACAGGACAGTATACAGAGGAAGAGGTTGGGGAAGAAGGAGTGGGATTGTCAGAGAGATGAGAAAAGTGGACAGGAGTTTAAGGAGATGAGGTGCATGGCGAAGATAGAAGTGGCAAAGGCTAAAGATGAGGCATATGAAGAGTTGTATGACAGATTGTACACTAAGGAGGGATGAAAGGACTTGTACCAATTGGATAGACAGAGGGACTGAGCAGGAAAGATATGCAGCAGATAAGGGTGATAAAGGATAATGAGGGAAATATACTCATAAGCAAGGAGAGTGTATTGAACAGATGGACAGAGTACTTTGAGAGGCTGATGAATGAAGAGAATGAGACAGAGAAGGTTGGATTATGTGGGTATGGTGAATTAGGAAGTGCAACGGGTTACAAAGAAGGAAGTAAGGATAGCTATGAAGAGGATGAATACTGGAAAGCCTGTTTGTCCACATGACATACCTATAGAAGCATGGAGGTGTTTAGGGGAAATGGCAGTGGTATTTTTAACCAGATTGTTTAATTATATCTTGGGAAGTGAGAGGTTGCATGAAGAGTGGAGAGAAAGTTTGTGGATACCGTTTTAAGACTAAGGCTAATGTGCAAAGCTGCAGTAACTACAGAGGGATAACATTGGTCAGTCACAGCATGAAGTTAAGGTAAAGAGTAGTGGAAGCTAGGTTAAGCAGGGAGGTGATGAGTAGTGTTCAGCAGTATGGTTTCATGCCAGGAAAGAACACTACGGATGTGATGTTTGCTCTGACATTTTTGATGGAGAAGTACAGAGAAGGTCAGGAGTTGCTTTGTGTCTTCCTGGACTTAGAGAAAGCATATGACAGGGTGCCTAGAGAGGAGTTGTGGTATTGTATGAGGATGTCATGAGTGGCACAGATATATGTAAGAGTGGTATAGGATATGTACAAGGGTGGTGTGACAACGGTGAGGTCTATGGTGGGAGTGACAGATCCATTTAAGGTGAAAGTGGGGTGACATCAGAGATCAGCTATGAGCACTTTCTTATTTGCAATGGTAGTAGAAAAATGTGGCAAAACACTGCTATGTTGCAAATTGTTTAGTAAAACCAAATACAGTTCCACAATTCCACAAGGTGTAAAATCCAATAAAATGCAGATGGGCGCTTTCGGGTGTAAACCCTTCATCAGATAAAAAACATACTACAAATACAACTTTTTAAATATTCTTCCAACCAATGAACATTCAGTAAAAGACCCGCCTATTTTTAAGGGCGGGTTTCATAGGAACAACATCATTCAATCCAGGATGCCTATGTGCCAATAACTGTAAAATCCATCTGGCTTCAGCTAGCTCTGTTAGATGTTTAACATCTCCACCTCTGCTGTTGTGTCACATTTATTATTGCTCTAAATTTAAAAGTATGAGTATTATTTTGCTCTATATGTCTATATAAGGCATTATGTATATCATATAGTCTAATAGCTGACAGATGTTGTAATATTCTCACGTTAAACATGCTATTAGTTTTACCCACATAAAAACTTTTGCATGATTTACATTCAGCTATATATACTATATTGGCCATTTGACAAGTAGCCCTGGCTTTAAAATCAAAAACCTTCCCTGTAACAGGTTGGGTAAAAGTAATTTCTTTATTAATATAAGTGCAGGCTTTGCATGCCCCACATAGTATACTTCCCATTTTAGTTTTGAAAGGTATAGTTTTATAAATCTTTTCTTTACCTAAGATATCTTTCAAATTTTTATTTCTTCTGTACATAAATATATTGGTAATCCCTTCTACATACGGTTTAAGCGTACATTCTAACCATATTGAAACATGTTCTGTAACCCATCCTCTCCCTGATAATATAGGTCTCAGAGGTGGATCTGTGGATATAGATTTTTTAGATATACATGTAAACCTCTCAGAGGCTGGTTTTGCAACAAATTTGTATAGAAAAGATTGTTGGAAAATCACAATGTTAAATTTTGATAGCATGCACCCCAGGTATACATTTCCTAATATAGTTCAGGGACAGGTCTGTAGGGTCTCAAGGATCTGTACTAATGACAGTCAATTTGAGCTGGAAACAGAAAACTTAAAGGACTTTTTTCTACATAAAGGGTATAGGAATGATATGGTTAATAAAGTTATAGACAAAGGTAAACAGTATAGAGATAGTAGGTATAAACCTTGGTTATATCAAGGCAAGGGACAAGTTAATGAACATATGAAGGTAAAGAGAACTCCTGATAAACCAAAGGTAATGTTAACCTATAGCAGCAATATAAAAGGTGTTTGTGATGTTATCAATAAAAATTGGAACATCTTGATAAGTGATGATAGAACTAGATCCATAGTAGGTGAAAGACCTTGTTTTATGTACAGAAGAAATAAAAATTTGAAATATATCTTAGGCAAAGAAAAGATTTATAAAACTATACCTTTCAAAACTAAAATGGGAAGTATACCATGTGGGGCATGCAAAGCCTGTACCTATATTAATAAAGAAATTACTTTTACCCAACCTGTTACAGGGAAGGTTTTTGATTTTAAAGCCAGGGCTACTTGTCGAACGGCCAATATAGTATATATAGCTGAATGTGAATCATGCAAACGTTTTTATGTGGGTAAAACTAATAACATGTTTAAAGCGAGAATATTACAACATCTGTCAGCTATTAGACTATATGATATACATAATGCCTTATATAGACATATAGAGCAAAATAATACTCATACTTTTAAATTTAGAGCAATAATAAATGTGACATTTAACAGCAGAGGTGGAGATGTTAAACATCTAACAGAGCTAGCTGAAGCCAGATGGATTTTACAGTTATTGGCACATAGGCATCCTGGATTGAATGATGTTGTTCCTATGAAACCCGCCCTTAAAAATAGGTTGGGTCTTTTACTGAATGTTCATTGGTTGGAAGAATATTTAAAAAGTTGTATTTGTAGTATTTTTTTTATCTGATGAAGGGTTTACACCCGAAAGCGCTCATCTGCATTTTATTGGATTTTACACCTTGTGGAATTGTGGAACTGTATTTGGTTTTACTAAACAATTTGCAACATAGCAGTGTTTTGCCACGTTTTTCTACTAGTTTGTCTTTGCTGTTCGTTTGGCAAAATTTAAGTAAGGCATTTGATATTGTTTTGAAGTTGCAGTTATTTGCAATGGTGGTGGACAGGTTGACAGACAAGATCATAAAGGAATCCTTATTGACTATTATGTTTGCAGATGACATTGTGATATTTGTTGAGAGTAGGGAACATATTTAGGAGACCCTGGAGAGGTGGAGATATGCTCTAGAGACAAGAGGAATGAAGGTCATCAGGACTAAGACAGAATATCTGTGTGTGAATGAGAGGGAGAATAGTGGATTTCTGTGGATGCAGGGTTGGCAAAGGTGGATGAGTTTAAATGATTTGGATCAACATTTCAGAGTAATGGTGACTGTGGATGTCAGGTTAAGAACAGATTACAGGCAGGATGGAGAGGGTAGAGAAGAGTGTCAGGAGTGATTTATGACAGATGAGTACTAGTTAAAGTGAAAGGGAAGGTCTAAAAGAGGATGGTGAGACCAGCTATGTTATATGAGCTGGAAGAGGCAGAATTACAGATGTTAGGATTTGCACTGGGTGTGATGAGGGTGGACAGGATTAGCAAAGAGCATATTAGAGAGGGTCAGCCCATGTTGGACAGTTTTGAGACAAAGCCAGAGGGTCAGATTACACTGGTTTGGACATGTGTTGAGGAGGGATGCTGAGTATATTGGGAAAAGGATGATAGGATGATGCTGCCAGGTAAGAGGAAAAGGGGAAGGCCTCAGATAAGGTTTCTGGATGTGGTGAGAGAGGACATACAGGTGGTTGGTGTGACAGAGCAAGATGCAGAGGTCAGGCAGAAATGGCAACAGATGATCCACGGTGGCAACCCATAACAGGAACAGCCAGAAGAAAAATAAGGAGATGTTGTAATGTCAGTCTTCACAGATTTGACAATGATTTGCCAGGCATAACATGACTCTATGAGTAAATTATTAGAAATATGAGGCACACATATGGCCAGTGTGCATCACACTGGACAATTAAAGGGTATGAGCTCAGTATATCATATGCAGTTTAACATACATGTCTGCAACAGTACTTTACTATGCAAATACCATATATAGGTGCCTCACATTTCTGTGACAAACAAGTACATCATAGTTGTTTTCACAAGTAAGATATGGATATGTATGACATCCCTGTAGCTGGCCTAGCATTGTCACAGTCAATATTGTTCAACACATACTCCAGTAGTAGTCATATGTGAGCCATCCTTTCCTGGGGTGACTCAGGGGCCTGACCTATGATCTATGTCACTGCAGAAAGACCCAGATGCTATGGCCATAGGTTTTGATCAGCAATATATCAGTTCAGCAAGTCTTGTTGAGACATATATGTTAAACTTTCTATTTCCTATTCATACATACCCTCTACTGCAGTCCATTACATGCTTACTTGTTTGACATACTTGTTTTTTTTTTCAAATGTAGGTGGTTATATCCTGCTTGCTTTTTTTTTTCTTTTCACTGTCTCTCTCTCTCTCTCTCTCTCTCTCTCTCTCTCTCTCTCGGATGTAGGGTGCACATCTGTTTTGCATAGGCAGCAGCTTACCTTTTGTAGGTAATGCTCATGAACAGCTGATGGCCTGTGCACCAAATGATGTCCCCCACTTGCTAATTGCATGCAGAACAGCTGTCTTGTTATTCATATAGACAATGGCATGGCAACAAACTCCTATGATTGAGTACTTCATGTGGGCATTGGCCATTTTCCTTGCCAGTGAGGAGGACTTCATGGAAGTGTGTAAACAACAGTATCACAGAGGGTATTTGGAAATACCTCTTACAACCACAACTGTAGAGACAGGCCAACAAAATGGGGGAGAGTGTTCCAGACATAGGGATAGAATGTAAGTATTGCTATTATACATTTGGATTAATGCTAGCCTAACAGGGTTTGTGTGGACATAGAGTTTCTGTGTGATTTTAACTCTGACAGAGTTATGTGTTTGACATAACTCTCAGCTGTAGGGCTATCCACAGAATGGCCAGAGTTTGGACTCCTGTGTTTGGTGTGTACCTCAGACATTTTTTTGTCTTTGGAAAATCAGTAGCATAGTATGCGGATTGCAGTCAGTAATGGTTAACACCCATTTGTGTTTCTGACCTCATATCCCTCAGAAAAGATATGTTACAACTAACGCTGTTACACCTGCAACTTTCTCAGTTTATAACAGCAATATTTCAAATATGCCCCTGTTTTTGGGCCTCTGTCCAACAATTATGTCAGTCTTGTCCAGATGTCATGCAGTAAGAGGTTGATAGGTATGGTATATGATTATTTAGTGCCTACATTCCTGATATTATCCCAGTAATATATCAGACTGCCAGACATGTTATGTGGAAGAGGCCTTATATATGATGGGAAAGCCTGGACATTCTGTGGGACTCTGTACAGCTGAGAGGTCTGTGTATTTCTGACAATTATTGACAGGCTGTCAGGATTGTTTAGCAGTGTATTGTGTTAATGTTATTTGGCCTGTGTAGGGAGGGGAGTGGATGTATGTGTTATGGCTCCTTTTCTATCTGCTTGTGCATGCTGCTCCTCTTTCTGGTGGTCTTTTGGCTGTATATGTTTGTAGGGGCAGACAGAGACATGTCCCATACCACGGTCAGGTGTTATACTACACTGTGAATTGGGCCAGTATATATTGGAGTGGTGTGTGAGTGGCAAACATGCTGAGATATTTTTGTTCACACAGTCCTTATGTTGAACTGTTCCTTTGACTTACCGGTATATCAGTGTGACTGTGGTGGAATTGGTTGTGGGTATGCACCTTCACACTGGTGTCTGTTTTTCAATGCTTTTACATTCCTGTAGTGCCTGATATATTTGTCAATACATGTGTAATTCCCCCTAGCAGATTTCGGTTAGTGTTGTGTCAGCCTGACCATAATTTGTACAGTGTTTGGTGACATGCTTAGCAGCTGAGTGTAGTTTCCCTAATGTGATGTTATGTCCAGATATTTGTAGGATGTACTGTTGCCTAGCCCCCATAAGTGTTGTGTATTTCTGACACATCAGTGGAATGATGTGAGGATTTCAGTCACTAACTAGTGAGAAGTAATTGAATGTTGGACTTGTAATATTTCAGTCAATATATGTTAGAACAGACATGAGGGTGTTACTGCAGCAACTGTGTCAGTTTATCTACTCCAGTATTTCAGATATGTCCCTATTTCCATGGCTTTCTCCCCCTACTTTGTCAGGCCTGGCCCAGGTTTGTTGCACTAAGGGGTTCTGAGCCTACCTCGGGACTGTCTGGATTGTTGCAGTATGTACAGGTTTATTGCTCATATTTCTGGTCTGTTGCACAGATGCATTATTTCCATATCCCTGGTAAATCACTGTGATGATCTGAGGATTTCTGACAGTAAATGATGACATACATTTCAGTTTCAGAATGCACGTCCTTTATAACATGTATACTGAAAAAAATCCTGTCACTCTGGCAACATAGGTTCATAGGTTCATAGGTAGGTACTAGGCTATTGGCCCTAGGGCCTATATAAGTCTAGCCAAAAATGTACCCTGGCTTTTGCCACCCAAGAAAATTATTTTCCTGTGCCCCTGACAAGCAGAGCAACAGAAGTGATCACTGGGGTGAATTTCCTATTTCCCATCTAATCATCAAGATTTTTCTTGAAGAGTGCTAATGAGGAGCTCTGTTTGACATAGACAGGTAGTCTGTTCCAGAGTATGGGAAATCTCTGGGACAGGAATCTATCCCTCCAGCATGCCCTGTTTATTGTGGTGACAAGGTTTAGGTCCCTTGAGTGTGTAGCTCGGAGGGATTGGGATTTCTTTAAGTGGAGCATGTCCAACAGCTCTGGGTTTGACATAGCTTTGTATGTTAGTCAGAGATCGCCTCTGAGTAGGTGATATGAGAAGGAGTAAAGCTGGAGTTTTTTGAGACCGTCTGCGCAGGGCATCTGTTTGAGGCCAGTAATCCTCTTTGTGAGGTATTTCTGTGGCCTTTCCAGTTGTTGCAAATGTCTTGTGAGGTACATACCAAAAGGGGCATTGTACTCTGTAATGGGTCTAATGAGTGATGAGTAGAAGGAAACAATGAGCTCTTTTTTTTCTGGATGAGAAACCTTTTGTGATGATGGATTTCCTGACCACTGTGGCGATGAGATTATCAAAGGAGAGACTACTATCCACCTGTGTTCCTAGGTCTGTTATCACATTTTTGGCATTAAGTAAACTACTAACTATGTGGTAGTTCATGAATACAGAGTTTTTACCAAAGGGGATGACAATACACTTTTTGGCATTGAGCTTCAGGCCATGGATTTGACACCAGGCATCTGTCTCAGTGAGGCCCTTTTGTAGTATGTCCACATTGCTAGGAGTTTCAATTATGGCTCCTAGTTTGCAGTCATCTGCAAACTTTTTAGCCAAATATCTTCTGTGTTAGCCTGTACTTCAGAGAAGTAGATACCAAACAGGAGAGGACCCAGGACTGAACCCTGTGGTACTCCAATTTTCACTGGTCTGAAGTCGGATTTGGAGTCTGCTACTTTCACAGTGTGGGTTCTGTCCATGAGCCAGTTGGCAACCCATCTTGTGACATAGGGATTTATACCTAGTTTAGTGAGCTTATCTATAATTCCAGAGTGGGGGATGGTGTCAAAAGCCTTGGCGAGATCTAGATAAGCTGTGTGAACCACCTTACCCTCATCTATGGCTTTGGTGACTACTTCAAAGAAGAAAATCAGGTTTAGGTGACATGATCTGCCTTTTACAAATCCGAACTGGGTAGGGTCCAGAGTTTGGAGATTACCAATGTCTTTGTTTATGAGTTCCATGATGATACATTCCATGGCCTTGCAGACCAGGCTCATCAGGTTAATGGGGCAGTGGTTGCTGGGGTCCGTCATGGCTGCCCCTTTGTGGAGTGGGATAACCGTCGTGGTGTGCCATTCAGTCGGTAGAAAGCCTGAGGTGAGGCTATGACTGAACATGGTACTTAGGTAGGGTGCCAGTTCATTCTGTAGTCCGTGTAGAACGCAGCCTGGGATATTGTCAGGTCCCAAGGATGCTGTGTTCTTGGCTTTGGAGAGTATGTTTTTACCTCTACAGCCATAATTACAGGAACTTTGCATTCTTCCAGTATAGAGATGGGCCCTCTAGGGGGTGAGAGGTGGGTAAAGTTAGCACTGAACCTATCTGCCAGGATGTTGGCAATATCAGTTGGTTCTGTATATTAAGTGCCATTGTGCTGTAACTCATAGCAGATCTGAGTGTTGCCCTTGAGATTCTTGACATAGCTATAGAATGCTTTGTGATTGTCTTTAGAGTCAGTGGCAATTTTGTTTTCGTAACTAGCTTTGGAGGATTATATGAGGGAGCTCAGCTTCTTACTGAGGTTGACCAGGGAGTTCCTCCAGTCATGTGATTTTACTCTTTTTTTGCAACAGTTTCTTTCTCCCATTGTAGAGTTTGTTTATGGCAGAGGACCACCAGATTGGCTTCCTTTTTTTTGGAGGATAGCATCTTGATTCTATTAGGGATAACATGATCCATGCACTCGTGTATATGCTTATAAAGTGCATTTGTATAGGATTCAGCAGTCATACCTGTATTGTCTGTCTGCATGGGTGTCATGAAATTTGTCACTACTGTCTTAAGAAGTGTGAAGTTGGCTTTGGAAAAGTTTTTTAATGTGGTTTCCCTAATTGGGGGTGTGGGTGGGATGTGGATATCTAGGGTGATTAGCTTGTGGTCGAATCTGACCAATGAGGAATTGACCTCTGGTGTGGAACACCAGTTGCCCATGTTGGTAATGACCAGGTCTAGGATATTGCTGCCCCTGGTGAGGGTGTGAATAAGTTAATCCAAGGCATTGGAATTTATGAATTCCAGAAAATGCTTGAGCAAAAGAGTTGGTACATAAGTAGTTTTCCCAGTTAATGGTGGAGTAGTTGAAATTGCTCATTATTAGGGTGTTGGGTTGTACCCTAATACTTTCCAGTGTATCAAGAAATGAGGAGTGGGAATTCTGGGGCATGGTGTGGGGTCTGTAGCAAGCTACAATTTAGATTGCGGTCTTGCCCAGAGTTAGTTGCACTTGGATAATCTTGGTTGCATTATGCTGTGCAACTAGCCTGGAGGTGTGGCTATCCTTAATGAATATGGACATGCCTCCACCTTTAGTGCTTTGTTCCGGGTTAGTTGGCCAAAAGGTGTGGTATGAATTATAGCCTGGTAATGCAGGGGTGCTATCTGGAGCTTTGAACCAGGTCTCTGTCACTGCACAGATGTCTATGTTCTCCATTTTAAGGAGTGCCTCGAGTGAGTGCATTTTGAGGTTTAGACTTCTAGCATTGAGTAGCATTACCCTCAGATTTTGCTTGCTTGTACCTGTTATGGTGGTGAATTTATCATTTGAACCTTGCCTAAAAAGGCACTATAGGGTTGGCAAGAGCCTTAGCCAGTATCCGAAATCCCAAGGGCGACAGGTGCAGGCCATCTCTGGCAAAGCATCGTGGCCTGTCGATCATGTCGTCCCAGGCAGACAAATACTGGATCCCCTTAGAATTACACCAGAAGCTTAGCCAATTGTTGAAGTCAATCATTTTTTCCTGTACTATGGTATCATTCTGGGTGATGGCAGGATGCTACTCAGAGATAGGGTCATACCTGCCTGGTCTACAAGCTCAGAGAGCTCCTCCATGTCTCTTTTCGTGTAGTCCAGGGAGGTATGTCTCAGGTCATTCATACCAACATGGACAATGACTATGTCATATTTGTACTTGCTGTGGAGTGACCTGAGTGCATGCATTATGTGGTGGATCCTGGCACCTGACAGGCTGCTGACAGTAACTTTCTCCTTGTTCAGCCTGGTGAGTGGAACATCATTGTGCCTGACTATAGAGTCACCTATGACAAGAGTGTTGGGTACATTGTTATGCCTTATGGGCTGTGGTTGAGTGGCACACTGAGTTTGTGGGCTGTATGTGATTTGGGTTATGTTGGGGGGTGGAGTTTTCCTGCGTTTCTGCTTTGGAGGTCCCTGATGCTTGGGCAGGTTTTTATTGAGAGCCTCCGTGAATGTAGGTGTGTGTTTTGTGTTTCTATGTGTGTGTTTTGGTGGTGTAGGTTTTGAGAGACTATGTGATGAGTGTGGTGTGGTGCAAGTGTTTACCTTCTCCTCTTGACTGTCTAGTCCAGTCTTGGGTGAAGAGAGCTTTGCTTCCAGTTTGGCTATATAAGTGCATCTCTCACAGGTTGTAGTGTTGGGTGGTAGGAGGAGAGGGTTGTCTGTTTACATGAGGCAATTGCTGCATTGCTCCAAGATGCTCAGATTCATCAGGTAGACAGGAGAAATCACCAGGAGCTGACTCTTAGACATGCCTGGGTAGGTGCTTATTTATTAAGTACTGAAAACTGCTTTCCTCTAGACAAGTGAGGAAAGTTAAGTGTTGCAGTAATTTGCAGCTTATTTAGTGCTTACAACGAGTTCTGAACAAGTGCTGAGTTCAAAGAAACAGATTTGAGTGCTGAAACTAGAAAACTGGCTAGTTTTAAGAAACAAAATTAAGCTAGAATGCTTCCCTCCAACACAGAAAGGTTTGGGGACTCAGAAGCCTACAAACAGTCTAGACCACGTACAGGAAAGGCAGGAAACAAGCTTATCTTTTTTCTTTCCCAGTTGCTCTCTTTGTACACAGTAGGAGTGCCTGAAATCAGAATATGATCTCACTGCACTCAGTTGAGTGAGCAAATGAGATGGGCACAGAAGGAGTATCCAAACACAAATTTACAAGAGGGGAGGGCAGTTTCAACGCCATCAAGATTAACACCAAAACAAAAACAGGGAAGGTGGCTGGGGAACTTCCAGTTCAGTTAATATTCAATGCAACAGAAATAAATCAATTAAAATGCTGTATTTGAAAAAAGTGCAGATAAAAGGTACTTACATTCTCTTATACAACCAGTTGAATACAGCTAGATCTTAGCCAGCCAAAGATGAGGTTTTAAACAGAAAATATTCCAAAATGTATCACTTAAATAGGCAGTGACAGGATATCAATGAATGAGACTGCCCCCGCCTGCAATTACTAACAGGCAATAAAAATCTAGCAAGCACTAACTGAAAAAACAGAGTCAAAACTTCCAGTTCAGTTAATATTTAATGCAACACAAATAAATCAATTAAAATGCTGTATTATTTGAAAAAAGTGCAGATAAAAGGTACTTAAATTCTCTTATATGTCCAGTTGAATACAGCTAGACCTTAGCCAGCCAAAGCTGAGGTTTTAAGCAGAAAATATTTCAAAATGTACCACTTAAATAGGCAGTGACAGGATATCAATGAATGAGACTACCCCCATTTTTGAAGACCTTGAGTTCTTTTCCAAAAGGCCCGTAAAGCAGGTGTCTTTTTTATAAACCACAACTGGTTTATCACCAAGGACCCCAACACTAACAGGCAATAAAAATCTAGCAAGCACTAACTGAAAAAAAGAGTCCAAACTTCCAGTTCAGTTAATATTCAATGCAACACAAATAAATCAATTAAAATGCTGTATTATTTGAAAAAAGTGCAGATAAAAGGTACATAAATTCTCTTATATGTCCAGTTGAATACAGCTAGATCTTAGCCGGCCAAAGCTGAGGTTTTAAGCTATATTCTACATTTATGTGAGCAATATTTAAAATATGTCCCTAGTTTGGTCTACTGTCCCCCCATTTGGACAGCCTTTGGCCAGATTTCTTGCACTAAGAGGTTGAGAGGTATGGGTGTGAGGTGTGACTCCACTACATGTTATGAGTATATATATATATTTATGTGTATATTTCTTGCTGTATTTTTCCACATATATGCATCTTCTTACATATATACATGTGTATATGTATACATACATAACCTGACTGATTCTATGGAATCTTTTCCCTACTGTTGAATGACTCTACTGCATGATATGTTTGAAAAAGCATCAGCAATCCTTCCAACTCAAATGCTGTAGTGGTACATTGCTCTGACTATGGTATACAGGGCCCTGGATTCAAGAGTTAGCAGGGCTGATTCATTTGTTGCAAGGCAGAACAGTGGCTGATGTAATCAGAGTGGCTAAAGCAGTTTTAAGCAGTTGTAATCAGGTTTGCACAGGTTTAAGTGATGCTAAGTGATGCCAATACATGGTTAAACAGATAACGAAGTAGGCAGTCAACAATACCACAGATCCAGGTAAAAAGAAAACTCTTCTTTATTCAATTAAGTGCTTTCATCAGACTCCACTAACTTCATCAGAATTCAAATACAAAGTACAAAACACTGCTTAAATAACCCATCCCTCCATACAAATTGGCTACATCATTTCCCCCAGGAAGTTAAAAATGAATGACATGACAAGGTTCAACACATTTTAAAAGAACCACAACACAAAATCACTCATTGCTAGTTGGTAATCACTCATAAAAAATACAAAGACTTCAGTTTTAGTAGAGCCATGATAGTGACCCTGTCATTAAGCCCAGGTTTTGTACTGGCATTAAGTTTAATTCGCCACTTTAATTCAAGAAGTTCAAAAAACTCTTCCAATGGTCCACCCCTTGAACCCAGGTCAGCATGATCAATGGCACAAAACTTAAACTTGTGCAAAGGGAACATCTCTATATTCTTGTACAATGCATTTTTGTTATTTCTCTGTCTAATTTCATAGCCATGTTCATAAACCCATTGCTTGATGGCCCTCTTTGTTTTACCCACATAAAATCCATCACATGAGTCACACACAGCAACATACACTACCCCTTTTGAAAAACAGTAATATATTTTCTTTGGATAAATAAACCAGTAGTTCTTAATGAAGATCTCCCCTCTGTTCACAATAGATGGGCAGTGAGCACACCTACCACATTTAAAACAACCCCCATTTTTTGAAGACCTCGAGTTCTTTTCCCAAAGGCCCTTAAAGCAGGTGTCTTTTTTATAAACCACAACTGGTTTAACACCAAGGACCCCAACACTCTCATCATCCATAACAAAAATTTCCCAAAATGTTTCAATTATTTTCCTGATGTCATAGAAATCAAGAGTATAATTTATAATCAAGGCCTTAGTGTACCTTTCATGGTCTAAACAAGGGGTCTCAACAGACTCAGTGTTGCCACATAGCAATTTAACATTGTACTCAGTGGTGCCTTTTGTGTTTGACTTCATTCTCAACAGTATTAACAAAATGGGGGGGGTACCCTCATTTTACTAACATGCCCTTTAATGTCTCACATTCTTTTTGAAAATCATCATCCTCTGGGACCATTCTGGCAACCCTGACATACTGGCCTTTAACCAAAGCCTTTTTCTAGTGTTCAGGGTGCCAGCTTTCAAAGTGCAATAGTGCATTAGAATATGTAGGTTTCCTATATAACAGAGAAATAAGCATCTTTTTAGTATAGTCCTTTTTTGATAGTAATGTCTAAAAAGTTCAGACTATCTTTATCCTTAGTCATAGCAAATTTAAGGAAATCAGTGGTCACACTGATATATGCAACAAACTCTTCCAGTTTAGCGTCGCTACCTTTCCTCAAGATTACTATATCATCTAGGTAGCACCCACACAAGACCCAGTTCCTTTTATGCTCTGAGTTCCTAAGGAATTCATCTTCCCAATAGGCCAATACTATATTTGCAAATGTTGAGGCACAACAAGCACCCATAGCAACCCCTGTCTTTGTTTAAAAATATGACCATCAAAACTAAGGTAGTTATTATCCAAAATCAATTGCATACATGTCCTCAGGGTCAATATTTTCCCATGATCCCAGTCAGTATTGAGACATAAATATTCATAAAACCATTCAAGGCTTTCTTTGTGAGGTATCACAGAAAAAAAGGTCCTTGATGTCTAAAGTGACCATAATAAGCCCATCATCATACATATCTGGTTTGATATTTGCAAGGAAGTCCCAAGAGTCTCTAATAACCCACTCACTACCATCCAAAATGTTCTTAACTTTCCCATCAATATATTTGGCTATGTCAAAAGTTTTGGAGGCCTTAGCATCAACAATAGATCATAGGGGTGGGCTACAGATGGATTTATGTATTTTTGGGATCCTGAAAATGGTAGGGATTCTAAAGGACCTCTGCTCTAGAAGACTATGAATATCTAAACTGATTTGCCCATTAAGTAACAATTCGTCCAAGGTAAGGTCAATGTTTCTGTAAGATATATTAATTTCGTTCACAGATGTCTTGACATATGTATCACTATATAGCAAATCAAATATTTTACTATCATAGTCAGATGTGTTCATAATAACAAGACCCCTGCCCTTGTCAGGTTTCATTAACCTAATCTCTGGCTTACTAATAACATCTTGGAGAAGTGACCACTCCTGGTGGTTTAAGTTATTAACCATGGTTTGTTTCTGGTGTATGAGAAGTTCCCTAATTTCCTTTTCACACAAAGCCTCAAAAATTGAAGAAAGAGGGTGCACCGGTGGAATAAATGTACTGGGCATGTGAGGTAAGTGCAAAACCACTGTTTGGTTGTTATTCTTGAAATACAAAGCCAAATAAAGCTTCCTACAAAAAAGTTTTAAGTTTAAGATAGTGTCAAGCAAGTTACTGTTCCTAGCTGGAACAAAGTTCAAACCTTTTGAAAATAAATTAGCCCAATTAAAATCAACATGAACATGGCTATAGTTATAAACTGTAAAATTGTCATCCAAGTTTTTGACCATTGAAACAACATTGGCCATTTCAATCGTCTGTTCTGAGCTCCCCTTATCCCCCTCCACTAATTCTGGTAGCTGTTCTGCCTGTACATGAAATTGCCAGGCCTCATCTCCCTCTGGTTCTGAATTCTCTCGGATCTTCTCACTTGTGGGGTCTCTAAAGGGACATCCCTATTCAGGTAATCATCCACCTCCCAAATCTCATGAGCTTCATCATATTCCACAGGGACTCTATCAAAATAATGGGCTTGTTGTCCTTCTTGTTGTCCTTCTGGGGGGTCAGGGTATGCTCTGCCAGCATCGTAGTCCAGTTTATCTCTTAACAGCTTATACTGTTTTCTAATTCTTAAATCAGTCAACCCCTTGTCAACAATCTTAAAAACATTAAAAAAAACATTTTTGACACTCTCATATAACAAGTCATTGTCAATACTAAGTTCAACATTGTCAATCTCTCTTAAAAGCATAGACATTTTCCTATTATTGTCACTAATAAGTATTTTTAACAGTTCACAACCTTGCCTGTTGAAAAAAAGAAGTAAAGTCAGTGTGTAACTCTGAATGTTTAATAAGTCCCGTCGGGTATTTCCAAAGTCTTAAGCCCTTTAGGCACTTGCTCTTGGTTAACATACTCCTGCAAATAGGAGATTTCCAATTGAAGCTTTTTATATTTAAAAATGAAGTTCTGAAATGACCTGAGTTGCAAGTCCAAAGACCCAGCAGTATCATCAGGTCTATCAGCACTGTCACATAACTGTACTTCATTCTTGAGTCATTGCTCCGTGGAAAGGAATGCAGCACCCACACCGCCATTTCCAGGTCTGCCTTGTTGTGTAGCTCTCGCGCTACCAGACATGGAACTTGAACTGTAGCTCCTCCCCTGTGATTCATTACCATGGGAATGCTCCCTCTGTGCAGGGGTAAAGAGTGAGGGTTCATAAGGTTGCAAACACCCTGCGCCCCCCCCCCAAATTGGGAAGAGATGTTGATACCAGCCATATTAGTTTGCAAAGGCACCAACTTATCGAATTTAGCTTGTAAGTCTTTAACTGAAGCTGATAAAGAAGTTAGTGCCTGTGTCAAAGTCTCCATGTCCATACCAGCCATGGAACTGATAAGCTCTCCTCCTTCCATGGATAACCAAACACAGCCAAAAGACCAAGACAAACTGTAGAAAAACAGATAACGAAGTAGGCAGCCAAAAAAACCACAGATCCAGGTAAAAAGAACACTCTTCTTTATTCAATTAAGCACTTTCATCAGACTCCACTGACTTCATCAGAATAGAACTAGAAAGTACAAAACACTGCTTAAATAACCCATCCCATCATACAAATTGGTTACATCATTTCCCCCAGGAAGTTAAAAATGAATGACATGACAAGGTTTAACACATTTTAAAAGAACCACAACACAAAACATTCATTGTTAGTTGGCAATCACTCATAAAAAATACAAAGACTTCAGTTTTAGTAGAACCATGATATTGACCCTGTCATTAAGCACAGATTTTGTACTGGCATTAAGTTTAATTTTCCACTTTAATTCAAGTAGTTCCAAAAACTCTTCCAATGGTCCAACCCTTGAACCCAGGTCAGCATGATCAATGGCACAAAACCTAAACTTGCACAAAGGGAACATCTCTATATGCTTGTACAATGCATTTTTGTTGTTTTTCTGTCTAATTTCATATCCATGTTCATAAACCTGTTACTTGAGGGCCCTCTTAGTTTTACCCACATAAAATCCATCATGAGTCACACACAGCAACATACACTACCACTTTGGAAAAACTGTAATACCTTTTCTTTGGATAAATAAACCCGTAGTTCTTAATGAAGATCTCCTCTCTGTCCACAATATATGGGCAGTGAGCACACCCACCACATTTAAAACAACCTCCATTTTTTTGAAGACCTTGAGTTCTTAGTTGCATATATACATGTGCAGATATATAAATATAAAACCTGACTGATTCTATGGAATATTTTCCCTACTGTTGAATGACTCTACTGCATGATATGTTTGAAAAAGCATCAGCAATCCTTCCAATTCAAATGGTGTAGTGGTACATTGCTCTGACTATGGTGTACAGGGCCCTGGATTCAAGAGTTAGCAGGGCTGATTCATTTGTTGCTAGGCAGAACAGTGGCTGATGTAAACAGAGTGATTAAAGCATTTTTAAGCAGTTGTAATCGGGTTTGCACAGGTTTAAGTGATCTAAGTGATGCCAACACATGGTTAAACAGACAGATGCATAATCTGTGTTGGCTTCACTTAGTGACATTTACCAGTGAGCAAATCCGCTTAGCTGAGCTACCTGCTAGCATTCACATTTAAGCAATGCTTAAACCTGCTAAGCATTACTAACCATTGCACACAGTTCATTCTTATAAAATATCTTTTATATATATTCTATATATATTATATTATTATTATGATTATTATTATTATTATATTATATTATCATTATTATAATATTATATTACTATAATTATGAAATATCATTATATTAAATTTTATATATTTTTTATATATTTCTTATAAAATATAAAATGAGCTTTCATTACAATAGCAAGAGGTGTAAATATACTGTATGGGACACGTGTATACATGGGTGGTTTCACATGTTATATGCACTCACACTTCCATTTTACACCAGGTACACTACCCTGGGTGACAGAAATAACTGACCACATATTTGATTATGAAAATAGTACTTTTTAACACTGCTTTCCCATGTAAAATTGTATTGCCTGTTGTAGTACTCAAACCATGTATGCCTGCATGCCAACCTGGGCTGCTGACCACTACACTACCTTGGTTTGGGGATTTGAATTGTATATTTTTATTTATCTCCTATTGCATATTAACATTATAATTTTATATTAAATGGAGAGTATTGAAATTTTTGGCCATGTCATTGAGGACTGCTGTCATGACATAATGGCATACATTTCAGTTTCAGACTTGTATCCTTCAGAACATTCATGCTAATGCATAACCTGCTTCCTATCAACTTTCTGTCTGTCCTCTGTTCATATGGGATAACACTGCAGAATGGGTCTGAGATCCCATGCCTGTGTTCATGTAGAATGCAGCCAGGAATGGTATCAGGCCTATGGAGAACTCTATGTGTTGCCTTTGAGAGGGTATTACAGAACTGCTTCCTGATCATGAGGGGAGGGGAGCAGGTGCTGTACATGCACATGTGTACCTATTGGGGGACAGGGGGGTGAAATTTACACTTCACCTGTCTGCAGCTGGTTGCCTATATCTATGGCATATGTGTATGTGGTGTTATTGACTACCATTACAGAGCAGATATGTGTGTTGCCTCTGGAATTGCAGACACATGTCTGGAAGGCCTAGTGATTGGCCTTGGTGGATGTATCCAGTTTTCGCGCAAAGACAGCTTTAGTGTACATCACCTGTGACCTTATTTGCTTGTTCAGAACAAGGTGACATGGCTGACAATGAAGCACCTGTTCCTTCTTGGCCTGTCCTGCGATTATTTCCACCTATAATGGTAGTTGTGTATTGCTGCTGTCCACCACAGGCATTCAGCCTACCTTGAGGGGATTGATGTTGTCCTGTCAGGTATTGCTGAGACCATACAGCTATGTAGGTGCCCACATAGTATTGTGGTGTGGGCCTGGACACTGCTGCTAGTTCCATCACATGGGACTTCCTTCATGTGGGCCTTGCCCCTTTTCCTTGCCTCTGCAGGGGACATTAAGGAGGTGTGGGGGCTACAGCTTCACAGACAGTAGGTGGGAATACCTCACAATACAGGACATGTGGAGAAAGTCCCACAACATGGGGGACAAAGCTCTAGAATTGGGTACAGATTGTATATCATTAGTGTTGTTATACACATGGAGGGTTGGTAGATTGATATGGTTCATCTGGATATGCATTTACTGAGAGACTTGACATCTGACAGCGATATGCCTCTGACATACCTTTCAACTGGCATGTTGTACACAGAGTGGCCCGAAGTTTGCTTGTTCTGTTTTGTTGGTTCCTCGAACAACATCTGTTTATGTGGGGTCGGTAGGATAATGTGAGGATTGTAGTCACTAACTGTTGACATCCATTGGTGTTCCAGACATGATATCCTTCAAGGGCGTTATGCTACAACAACATGTGTAACACCAGCTGCTGTTTCAGTGTGTAACACCATTATGTGTGATATGTTCTTTTTTCCAGCCCCATGTCCCCCAAGTATGTCATGCATGTGTTGTCCAGATGTTCTGCACTATGAGGTGCAGAGGTATGGTATATCATTAATTACTCCAGTTATCATCCCAGTGTCCTAGCAGAATCCTGGCCATGGTATGCAGCAGTGGCCAGGATTATGGTTCCACACCCTGGAAAGTCTGTGGAAATTTGTACACATGACAGTTATGTATGTCTGGCCATTGTGAACAGACTGCCAAGATTGTGTAGCAGTGTTGTGTGTATATGTTTGTTGGGCTGAGTAGGGAGAGTAACAGATGTGAGTGCCATACATCCTTTACCTATCTGACTGTGCATGCTGCTACGGCTGCTGGTGGTCTATCAGATCTGTATGCTTGTAGGGGCAGACTGTGAAATGTCCTGTAACACCTCAGGATTCCCAGTATACTGTGATTTTGGCCAGTATATGCCAGTGTAGTGTGTGACTGGCAATCAGGATATGTTTGTTCAGCCAGTCGTTCTACTCTGAAGTTCATTTTGGGTGCTTGTATGTTGCTGTGACTTTGGTGCAAATGTTTTTGGGTGGACATTTTTGCACCACTATCTGCTTTTCACTACAGTTCCATCCCTGTAGTGCATGCTATATTGGAATATACATGAGTAATTGCCCAGAGCTGATGTGGGGGATTGTTGTGTTGGTCTTATTGTGCTTCTTAAGGTGCTGTGTGACATGTTTGGCAGCTGTCAGGGGATTTCCACTCTGTTTTATGACTGTGGTCATACCTCTACACTGTCCTGAGGCCTAGATACTGTCCAGATGCATGGCTCATATGTTTGGTCTTTCCCCCAGACATTTGTTGTCCTTGGCTTATCAATAGGATACTCAGGGAATGCAATCAGTAAATGCTAACATCCATTGGTGTTACTGACTTCATATCCCTCAGAAAAGATATGTGACAACAAACCCTGCAACATTGTCTAAATTTATAACAGCAATATGTCCAATATACCCCTGTGTTTGGACCTCTGTCCCCCAATTATGTCAGGTTTTGCCCAGATGTCATGCACTAACAGGTTCAGAGGTATGTAGTATCGTTATTTATTGCCTTCATTCCTGCTACCATCCCAGTGATGTCATAGACCCCCAGACATGTAACAAGGAACCGATCAAAGATATGAGTCCTGTGCCTATACATTCTGTGGGAAACTGTACATTTGAGAAGTCTGTGTATGTCCGGCCATTGTTAACAGACTGTCAGGATTGTGTAACAGTGTAGTGGGTACATGTTATTTGGACTGGGTAGGGAGGGGGGTAAATGTGAGTGTCATGGGCCCTTTCTATCTGACTGTGCATGCTGCTTCAGTTTCTGGTTCCCGATCACCTGTATATGTTTGTACAGGCAGACTGTGACATGTCCCTTAGTACCTCAAGATTCCAACTACACTGGTTCTTGGGGCACTATATGTAGGGGTAATGTGTGAGTGGCGTGATATTGTTGCTCATGCAGTCATTATACTGTAGTGTTCAGTTTGCTTACTGGTATGTCACTGTGACTGTGGTGCAATTGGTTGTGGGTATGCCCTTTCACACCAGTGTCTGTTTTCCACTAGTGTTTCATCCCTGCAGTGCCTGTTATATTTGCAAATGCATGTGTACAGAACCAGAGCTGGATTTGGGTAGTGTTATGTCAGTCTGACTGTAGTTTGGATGTTGCTTGGTAGTTGAGTGCAGTTTCCCTAATGTTCTATTATGTCCACACATTCGTAAGATGTCCAGTTGTCTGGCCGATATCTTTGATCTGGTTCCCATAACTGTTGTGTATTCCTGACACATCAGTGGGATGATGTGAGGATTGAGGTCACTAACTAATGAGAAGCAATTGAGGCCGGCTTGTGATATTTCAGTCAATATATGTTAGGACATACAGTGTTACTGCATCCACTTTCTCAGCTTATATACTCGTGTATTTTGGATATGACCCTATTTTCATGCCTCTGCCCCCCCCCCACTTTGTCAGGCTTGGTCCAGATTCATTGCACTAAGGGGCTATGAGCGTACCTCTCCACTTCCAGGATTTTCATAGAATGTCCAGATGTTTGGCCCATACTTTTGTTCTATTCCACAATTTATTTGTATTTCTCTGGTAAATCACTGTGATGATCCCAAGATTTGTTAGTAAATAATGGCATAACATTTCAGTTTCCATCCTCATATCCTTCAGTAATTGTTTGCTGAAATACACCCTGTTGCTGTAGCAAATGGCTTAATTTCTAAAAGCAATATTTGAAATATGTCCCTATATGTGCCCCCTCCCATTTTACAGCCTTTGTACAGATTTCTTGCACTAAGAGGTTGAGAGGGATGGTTCTGAGGTCTGACTGCACTGCATGTTTTATATATATATATATATATATATATATATATATATATATATATTTCCCTTCCTTTATATATTTATATATGTATATCTATATTATGTATCTACTATTTCATATATATGTTTCGCACACACACACACACACACACACACACACACACACACACACGCACACACACACATATATATATCTATATATATATATATATATATATATATATATATATATATATATGTCTGTGTGTGTGTGTATGTGTGTATGTCTATATACAACACTTGAATGATTCCACAGAGCTTTCTCCCTAATGTTGTATGCCTCTATTGCATGATATGTTTGAAAAAGCTACATTAATACTTACAGATCAGATGGTATAGTGGTATATTGCTCTGACTGTAGTGCACAGGATCAAGGATTTGAAACTTTGGGCTGATGTTTTTTTTCCTTAATGTTAAATGACCAGAATGCATGATATGTTTGTTAAAGCATTGCACACTCTCACAGCTTAGATGGTATAGTGGTATGTTGCTGTGATTGTAGATCACAGTATTCCGTGTCCTAGACTTGGCATGGCTGACTATTTTGTTTCTGGGTAGAACAAGGTCTGATGGATATAGAGTGATTAAGGCACTTTTAAGCAGTTGTGAGTTTGTGCAGGTTTGCATGACGGTAAACAAAGCCAAGCTACAGTTTATCCATTTTAGCTTCACTTACCGCCACTTATTCCCACTTACCCCTGCACTAATTTCTTTAAAAGAAAATAAACAGGGGTGTTAGGAAAGTGGTGAAAAAAGGGCATGCAGAGGGAAGTACAGAATGAAAGGTAGCTAGGGATGGGCAGGACAGGTGTAGGTAAGGTCCATAGCTGTCCATTTCTTCTACAGCAACAGTTGTGAATTTCTACAGGATTTGGAGGTGAATTTGGACACTCAAACCCCTGAGAGAGACAACAAGACAGCAGCCGGGTGTGGTATATGACACATCTGGGGGGTAAATACCTTGAACGGGGAGGGTGGTTGGGAATCAGATGCCCATGAGCTCCCAAATGGATACAGTGGGACTGAGGTTCCCACCTATGAGCAGTCACCACTGCACCTTCACGGCCCCAAAGGTGGCTGTGCTGGGGGCTGGAAAGCAGGGGCAGGCTGACCCTCAAGATGTGCCAGGCTGCCCTCAATCTGGCCCAGCTGTCCACCAAACTCCTTTTGGATGGTGCTATGCACCAAACCCCAGACCTGGCTATGTGTGATGGCTTCCTGTCAATGCCCGCTCCTAGGGGGGGACAGACCTCATCCCCGAAGGCAGTTCCACCCAAAGGTGGTGCAGGACCAGTGGATGAGGAGGTCCCAGGTTGGGTCCCAAACATCCGGGGCCCAGTGCCATGGCTAGATGAGGTAGGACAGGTGGATCCACCAGGATCTGGCTTCCCAGACGTGCTATGGTGTTGAGATTTTACAAAATATGTTGGTTAGTCATGAACAAAACATTTCAAAATTAGCTTTAACAGCATGCATGGCTATTACAATTAACCCAAAACAACAGATTTGAAACAGTTGCATAGCAAACCGAACACATGCATAAATGGAACAATAGTAGGCATCATAACAGCATGTAGGTTACATTGATAGCAACAGGCTACCAATGATAGTATTTGAATGGGGAACATTAATAATCAAATGATTCAATATTTGTAGAACAATAGAAAACATGTCCCAACAGTAGTTTTGGAGAAAAACATACCCATTGATTATGTGCAAGAATTATTGGTGCAGATAGGGTGGGGGCGAGAGTGATGTCAATAAACAACTGTAGAAGCTTCAATTGTTCACAACTGTACTGATCATTAATCTACTCATTACTCTGCAGGTATGGCCTCACTTTACATCTACTTATGGCCTGGGGTTGGGCAGTGGAATGTTTGTACACAGTGTATTAATAAAGCCTTCTTAAAGCTAATACATACATTTCCTTACCTGGTAGACCTGTGGAGGGAATATCTGTTAACACTACCTGAGTGTTTCTACACATATTCAAGGTTACATATGTGACACTGACAGGGATGCCCTGCACTCATGCTGTGTTTATGTGCTGCTGCCATACTCTGCCTGGATTTCTGTCACCCTGGGGTTTGGCAGTGGTGACTACTAGCCATGACAGCGTGACACTCGAGGGGCATTTATCAGAAGAAACAACTTGGTGCATGTACTTATCTTGCTGTCATTTGCAGCCTTTGGATTGGACAGTGCAAGTGTTGTGCACAGTGTAGTAGTACAGCTTTCTTACAGCTACTAGAAACATTTCCTTACCTGGCAGACCTGTGGGGGGAATTTATGTTAACACTATCAGGCTGTTTCTACACATAGTCACATATTCAAGGTTACATATGTGACACTGACAGGGGTGCCCTGTACTAATGCTGTGTGTGTGTGCTCCTGCCATACTCCACCTGGATTTCTATCTGTCATCCTGGGTGTTGGCAGTGGTGACCACTAGCCATGACAGCATGACACCTGAGGGACATTTATCAGAAGAAACCACTTGGTGTATGTACTTATCTTGCTGGAATTTTCAGCCTTGGGTTTGGACAGTGGAAGTGTTGTATACAGTGTATTAGTACAGCCTTCTTCCTACTAATAGAAACATTTCCTTAACTGGCAGACCTGTGAAGAAAATTTCTGTTAACACTACCTGACTGTTTCTACACATATTCACATATTCTTGTGTGAAATTATGCATACAGCGTACTACCACTCCCGGGATTTGAACTGTGCCTGTTTGTGCAAGAAGATGCAACAAGGTTATGTTTCCACACAATGAGCTATTGAAGAACTGTTGTTTGTTGCTTGATTATTTTCTGCCCAATACTCTTTTGGTTGGATAATCTGACCTTCTGACATTCATGCATGGCAGATAGTTATTGTATTGTGCATTTGACATATTACAATCTGGAAAGCAATGGTTAACACAAAGCACTGCTATACGGGATACAGTATAATAGTTTACACATTACTATTCAGGGATTAGATCTTGGTGCATGGAGCATGTCATATAGTTGATCTCCTGTTTTATAGCTCCAAATTCTTTGCTAGGTGCGCCACAATTAATTCATGCTGTCAGAGCCATAGTTGCTGTCCAAAACCTGTTAACATTTATATTCATACCACTACATACCAAAGTAAACATAACAGTCTGGGGGTTTTAGTTTATTGAGGGGTACTGGCACTTTTATTGATAGATATCCTTTACATCAGTATTACTCTGCTAATGTCTCATTTATACATTACACACAGTATGCATTTTAACCCACTGGCAGTTGCATTCTACTCCTTTCTATTTATTTTTACTGAATACTGCAAGCTAGATTTGTACTCACCAGCCTCCTGGTGCAGCCTTAGAAACCTGCTGGTATGGACACTTATGTTCGCAGCCTTCTCATCTGCAGTTGTATAGGAGATAAAGAAACATTTATGCATACCTATCAATCACATATGCAGGCTGGACTTTGGTAAACACTAAATGATACCAATACTTACACACTTCTGGGACATTCTGTGCCCATGCATCTTGGGTTCACTGGTCCAAGAGCTCCCTCTTCCTATGCTTGAGGTCAGTGAAATGATGCCTGACCTGCTCACCAGTTCAAGGTATGCCCGTAGCACTGGTGAGATTACATGCAAGATGGTCCCAGGCCTCCGCTTTGTATTGGGAGCCCTGGTACTGGTCCTGCAGCAGTCTCTCCTCATGGTCTTTCACTAGGAGTCCAACCATAACCCTGGGCTCCGGAATGCCTGAACGTTGTGCCCAAAAGCATGATACCTGTCCTACGCCAGCCATAGTGCCTGCAAAGATAAGCTACAACTAGTTATGGCTGTATTCCCACCTGTAAGGTTTAAATAGAGCCAAATTCCCACCCTTTGCCTTCATTGGACCATTCTGAATATGCTGAACTAAGCTAAGTGATGCACAAACCTGCTTATCTAAGGTTGCTCATCGCATAGCATTTACATTTAAGCAATGCTTACACCAGCTTGGCATAGCTGAGCACTACTTAACATTGCTAACATTTCATTTTATAAAGTATCAGGATTGTGGGATTGATTCATCATTACTGACATATTATAATTTTAAGTTTACCTTCCATGACATCCCCCTATGTGCTTTCATTAAATATATTCTTGTGTGACTATACTGTATGAGGCATTTGTGTTTATATGGGGGTTTCACATCTTTTCTACGCATCTTTTCTACACTGACATCTTTCTTTTGGACCTGCTATACTACCCTGGTCGACAAAAAAACAGTTGCTACATAATTTAAGTTTACAAAAATAATTTTAAGACTACTTTCCCATAGAAAAATAAATTGTCTGTCTTGGTACTTGAACCATGAATACCCATATACAAAGCCAGGACTCTACCTACCACACTACCTTAGCTTGGAAATTTCACTTGTATATTCGAATTTATCTCCTATGTGATGTTTAAGCTATGCTAAGTGGAGGGCCATAATGTGCACACCCACTTAGCTATGCTTAAACATTCCTTAGGCTAGGAAAAAAAATGTATATATTATTATGTTATATAAATGAGTCTTGTGGTGTCCTGACAACTAATTGAGAACTGCAGTCATGAAATAATGGCATTCATTTGGCTTTCAGGCTTCTATCCTTTAGGGAATCCTGCTAATACATATCCTGTTTTCTATCAACTTTCTAAGTGTGTGAGGGAAATTTTTCATACATTTGCTTCTACCCTTCTATAATTCATGATAATGCATGACCTTTTTTCTATCAACTTTCTAGGTTTCATGGGCAATATGTGTGTTTTGTCCCTTTTGAGGGATTTATCCCTCATTATTTGTGCATTTTCACACATTTCCTGCTTTAGCAGGCTGCAGAGGTGTCATTCAGCACTATGGCAATGCAGGGGTGTGTCACAGAACCTGTTGCACAGCCCCTGCATTGTTTATTTCATGTGGATGTTTATTTCAGTGTCTGCGGACACTGAAATGATCATTATTTCATTTCAGTGACCACGGACACTGAAATACTGGCATAATATTTGAGTAAATATCTAATATTTTGCCAGTTCAACTTAGAAAGCACTCTACAGCACTTTCTGAGTGCAGGGGGCATGTTCAGTGTCTGTGCACTACTTGGACATGCCCCCTGTACTTGTTCATGGTTCATGACTGTATAAGGAGTACACCAGTGTGCCTTCATGAATATGCAAGGCACACTGCTGTGCTATACAGACACAAACCATTCCATGCAAGGATAGCTTTATTCTTGCATGGGATTTGTTGAATCCTGGGAGAATGTCCAAGCACTCCAATGTTTACTTGACATGGTCAACTATCTAGGCAAGTTCATTCCAGATTTAAGCCATCTTTCAGCACCATTATGAGAGCTGACATGCAAAGACATAATTTGGTCATGGTCAGAACAGCACCAAAGAGTATTTGATGTCCTGAAACAGAAAATTGCCAACCCACCAACTCTCAGCTACTATGTTGTTCACAAACCAGTTACTCTTTTCTTTTATGCTTCTAAGTTTGGTCTAAGTGCAGTCATTGTTCAAGAGGGTAGACCAGGAGCCTATGCTTTGAGAACTCTTACCCAGACTGAGATGCAGTATGCCCAAATTGAGAAAGAGCTTTTGGCAATTGTGTTTGCATGTTTGAAGTTCCATGATTATATTTGTGGTCAACATATCCAGATTGAAAATGACTACCAACCTCTAATCACTATTTTGAGAAAACCTATGCATACAGCTCCAGCTAGACTGCAATGCATGATGCTCAAATTGCAAAAGTACAGTTTCAATCTTGTTTACACAAAAGGTAAATTTCTTTATCATGCTGATACCTTATCCAGATCAGAAGACTACAAAAACATGGTAGAACCAGAAAACAGTGGACAGTAATCCGTTTATTGATGGAGGATGGAGAAAAAAAAATTTCTCCATCCTCCATCAATAAACGGATTACTGTCCACTGTTTGCTGGCTCTACCATGTTTTTGTAGTCTTCTGATGTTTCTGAGCCGTGCAATAGCCGTATGTACAGAGGGCTGACTGATTTCACCTTTCCAGATATCACCCAGAAAAAACACAGAACAGCGTAACAATGAGCAACTTGACTATGAGGTCATGGAAGTGAGAAATTTTTCTTCCACACATCTTGATGAGCTCAGAACACACGCAGCTTCAGATCCAATTCTCCAGCAGTGAATCCTCTTTATCAGTCAAGGATGGCCTTCAAAGCAATCTTATTTATAGCAGAATCGCAACCATATTTTCCATACAGAGATGAGATTTTGTCAGGCAATGGTATCATAATGAATGACACTAAGGTGATTGTTCCAACATCTTTGCAACAAGAGTATATTAAGATCTTGCATTGCAGCCACCCAGGAAATGATTCTACCAAAAGACAGGTGAGAGGGCTAGTATTTTGGCCTTCTTTGTCAAGAGATATCAAGAAAGTACTTTCATCTTGTTCAGTATGTAATAGTACAAAGCTGCATCAACAAAAAGAATACTTCAGTTAAGCCAAATTCCTGAACTATCTTGGTCAACAGCAGCCACAGATATCTTTAAGTGGAAAGGTCAACTTTATTTGGTGTTAGTAGACTCTTACTCAAAATGGTTCGAGATTGACCTACTTACCAACCTAACTTCCTATACTGTCATTACTAAGTTGAAGCGACATTTTTCTGTCCATGGTAGCCCACACAGAGTTATTTTTGACAATGGTGCACAGTTTACAAGCCAGCAGCTCAAGACATTTGCAGAAGAGTGGGACTTTGTTCATATTACAAGTAGTCCTGAATACCCACAGTCAAACGGTTTGGCTGAACGTGCAGTTCATAGTGCAAAACAGTTGTTACAGAAATCCAAACATGACAGTACTGATGTTTTTCTAAACTTGTTAAATCTCAGAAATATTCCTCGTGATAAACATACCAAAATCTGAAATTAATCCAATGTGGAATAACCAATACTAATAGTAAAATAAACACCACAAAAGTATTGTCTATCGCTGGTTAAGTTTGTGTTTTTTTGTTTTACTCATGATAAACATCTTGGTTCACCTGCCCAGACAATTATGTTGAGACAAACCAGAACTACATTACCCATCAGCAGTAATTTATTGGTTCCAAATGCTAAAAACAACAAAGCAGTAAAAGCCCAACTGTTGAAAAAGAGTTTGTCCCAGAAGTCTTACTATGATAAAACCAGCAAACCACTCAGTTCATTGAAGAAAGGGGCGATAGTGAGGATGCAGACATCAAAAGGTTTTGATCACATCAGATTTGTGAAAAGTTTGTATTAAGAGCTGAGACTGTATATTGTGGAATCACAAGGAATGGAATTCAGACAAAATCAGAAGCATTTGTTACCAGTTTCCGAACAAGTGTTACAGCATCTTGCCTGTGACAAAGACTCTACTTCTCAGAGTGACTTGTCCAATGTTCCTGTTCCAGAAGACATTCTGTCAGCAATCCCCATTCCTGAGAAAATCCCTGAGAGTCCACGAGCAGAACATTCCCCAGTGACTACCCCTGTTGCTAAACCCAGTTCTAACTATTATGTTACAAGATCAGGTTGCATGTCGAAATCTACTTCCAGATACACAGCAACCTGGACATGACTGTTGTTTTTCTTTATTAGTGTCTGTATAATTGCATTCCTATTGAAATGTCATTGTTTATGTGAGACAACTCAGTAAAGAGGAAGGATGTAGATCAGAGTGTGTGATATACCTTTAAGAAGCTTTCCAGTGAGTCAGCAAGTGCATATAAGTACTGAACACGCACAGGCAAAAGTGACATTTTGAGTGACCAGCCAGAGTGAAAGCATGCAAGTATGTAGTTAGTCAGTTAGATAGTTTTGTTTAAGTTTAATGTTCCTGCTATCCATCCTGATGTGTTTGTATACAATAAACTACTTAAATAAACACCCAAGCCTCAATGTCTTCTTAACCCACATAAGAAGAGCGACGAAAGGAAATGTAGTATTGCAAACATGAATAATTTTGAAGTGCTAAATGACCTAAACCGGAATGAGTCATTGCTACTATTTAATGCTAAAGTAATTAATTCTGGACATTTCTTTAATTATTGACAGTTTAATATTCCCAAATAAAAATGTTACTGCTCAGATTTTTGTCCCATTGGAGAAAAGGCCCTTGCTATTTAACAACTAAGAGTCATATTGTTGTGTCTATCTCTTTCTGACTATTTTTCTCTTTCTTTTATTTTTTTTCTTTCCCTTCTTTGTTCTGTTTTCTGCAGGTCTAGTAGAACCTGAGGTACCTTGATCACTGGTGACCCAGGTGGAAAGAGATCACCATCACCCCCTACCTGCCCAAGGATGGCTTCTCATGGTGGGATCAGTGGTTCCACATCTGTGGGTACTCCAAGGCATAGCAGCATGATAAGCCAGCACCCTTAGTTTCAGGCCTTGGTAGAGGCTGCAGTACTGATGGCAGTGGAGAGGCCAATGCAGTCCATATCAAAGACTTCTCCAGCATGTGCAAGACTCACTGTCCCAGTCAGCTCCAACCACTGAGCCACCAGAAGCCACAACCCTATTACCACTGGAGTCACCCTGCTCAGGACCATCAAGGCAGATAAATATTTGAGGTTCTTCAAACTAGGATAATATGCTTGAGGACCTCATCACCATCTACTCTGTGTCTGCTCTCCATCTGTATATCTTGTCACACCATCTAATCATCAGTCCACCTTCAGAGCAAATCAGCTGCTGGCCAGTGGTGCTGAGACATAACCAGCATAACTTCTCATACAAGAATCTGAGAAATTCATGCAGTTTCATGGTCACAACCTACTGCCAAAACAGACAACAGCATTCATAAACTTATGTCCATGTGAAGCATGTGTGCAACACTTGGGTATTTCCACACAAAACTAAACTCTTGCCAAGTCATTTATGCAGATTCAGATATCTGAAACTGTAGTGGGTGTCACTGCAGAAGCCTGAAAATTCTTAAGTCGCTCCTTCCTATCTTGATTATTTACAAACAGGCATAGTGGAAGGGCTCCCTTTTCCTGCTATACATTTGTAATTCTTGAGATTATGAATACCACACCCTGAATTTAAGTTTTTTTATTTATTTATTTATGGTTCCTTTTTTGACTTTATCATTTCAAGTTTATTGTACCTTGCAAAATAGATCTTGAACTCATCAATTATTTACGAGTGTAGTTCATCACATAGATTACTAAACTATCTGAAGCAAGGTTTTAAATAATTGTGTGTGTAGATTTTCTTAGGGCACACATGAACGTGCCAGTACCAGATCTTTTTGTGGTGATTTTAAGAGCAGCTTAGTAGTAAATTATTGTGTCTGTTAGTTTAATCAAAAATAGCATAAACCCAGCATATTATACTTTTTATATATTATGTAGATGTTGGGAAAATCGTGTGGGATAATCCCAGTTTTGCTGACTGCATATTTTGATTGTGTGTGTGTTTGTGTTTAAGAGACTTTGCTTTTTGTGCTTGTTCAAATTTGCTGCAACAGGGCTGCTTCCCCTTTTTTTTTTGTCATTTGCAAGAATCTTAAAGTTGACTATATTAACCACCAGAGGTAAAGGGCAACAATATTTTGTGCTTCATTGTGGGACATGCTTAAAGCTGCTTGCGTATTCTTATGAGTACTTCTCCTGTGTTCTCTTTTTTCTAGAATCCATTTGTGAGTGAGCTTAAACCACTGTCATTTAAACTCTTCACTGACCTAGGAGTTGTTAAAGTTTCCACCAAGGTGAAAGCCATTTACTAAACCTTAATCACTTTACCAAGGAAGCCAGACAGGTTTTGTTAAAAATATTTCCATACGCAGGTTAGAATATGCTCTCCTCATCATCTCTCCCTACTAAGCCCACAATACCAGCAAATGTTAAACAGACATCAGTTCTGTCTGTAGGTTTATTAACCTCTCCCCATCCAGCGCATCACTATGTTATATTACAAAAAGCCATTTGTCTCCCACTTACTGCAGGATCCACCCTTCTCATTTTCTCACTTAAATTTAAAATTCTGAATTAAAACTTACACTCAAACTTTAAAAGCAAACTCCAAATAAAATCCTTTCAGTGTGGTCTCTGAAGTCATGGCACTGATGCATTACAACTAACCATATCCCCTTTCAGATTCATTTGTGCAGAGAAATAAAAATCTTAAGCAAAATTATCCCTGCTACCTAGAACGATCTTCCCACAGTGCATAGGCAGATTAGATAATATTCCTTTTTCAGGAAAAAGCTAGTAGAACATCTTAAACAACAAACAGTTGTACATGTTTTCTTGACAAGGGCTGATCTCCACAATATCTCATCTGTCCATGAAGTGGTGCTTTTAAGCCTTCTTGCAGAAATAAGGATGCAGTACTTTCCACTGATGCTCCAACTAAGTGCAAATTGTCTTTTGGTAAATATGCTGCTGTTTATTACAAAATGCTCACAATGCTGCCTCTCTACAGTGCTCTAAATCTTTATTATACTGTACATCACAGAAGAACAAGTGGATGTACTTATTGTATAATAGCTGCTTTTTATACCTGAGAATTTCTTTATCTGAATTACTCTCACTTGTTTAAGCAAATTAACATCTTTTCATAATCCATAGGTTAATACTAGACTAGCTGTCCTTGCAGGCAGTTTTAAGCCTAGCCAATTTCTCTTTTTGTGCTAGAAAATAACCTATTCTATTTGGTTATAGCTTGGACTTACCTATCCTATGGTTGGTAATTATTTATTATCCCTAAATAGAATAATTGGACTCATACCATAGATAAATTGAGGGGATTCATGCATGGAATAAAGTATTTAGGAGCTGTCCGTGTCCATTATTAGTACGGAGGGCAGTCTTGGGATGTATTTTCTGTCTCCCATCCATAAATCTAAACTGCTGTTGAAAATGGACAGGGATGAATTTTGTTTCAACTGGATGGAGAGTCTTCTCGCTTCAAACCATTCTGTTGATGTCACAAAAGAGGTTTAGACGCCTAGACTAAGTATTTCTGATACCATTTGATTTGCTGACGTGCAGTATGTCCATCAGTAATGGGACAGAGGAAGCTTTGTATGCCAGACACAGGTCACCTCTTAGTAGTCTGTAGCTTACTTAGTATAGTGATGGGGCTTTGAGTTGGTACATGTAGGACATGTTGTTTAGGCTTTGTATCCTTTTAGTAAGATATCTCTGTGGGCATTCCATCCACTGCATGTGTCTAGACAGATGCATGTTAAAGGGGGCACTATATTCGGGTCTATATTATAACATCGAATTTTATAAAGTTTGAATGTTATAATATCAAACCAGTAATGTCGAACGCTGAAAACAGTGAAGGTGCAGGGCACCAAATTCTTTCCCAGGGATAGAATTTGGTAGGCCATTGCTGTGGCTTCGCTGTTTTCAGCGTTCGATATGTTGGAACGTCACAGGTCGGGTTCAGGTAAGTGTGCAATTGTGTGTAGGTTAGGGTTAGGAGTGGGTTAGGGTTAGGGAGTGGGTCAGGTAAGTGTGTGGTTGTGTGGATGTTAGGGTTAGGGTGCAGGTCAGGTAAGTGTGCGATTGTGTGTAGGTTTGGGTTAGGGAGCAGGTTAGGTGAGTTAGGGCACAGGTCAGGTAAGTGTGCGGTTGTGTGTAGGTTAGGGTTAGGGGGCGGATTAGGTGAGTTAGGGTTAGGGCACGGGTGAGGTGAGTGAGCGATAGCGACGGACCTTAGGGTTAGGGTTAGGTTAAGGTAAGTGGATAGAGAGTAGTGTATGTAAAGTTTTGTTTAGGTTTAGGTGTAGGATTTTTAGTGTGTGTGTGTGTGGATTGCTGTTTACTGTGTGTGTTTGTGTTGTGTGTATGTTTCTCGGAATAGCGATTTTTTTTCCTTGGGAAAAAAAAAATCACTATTCTGACTGTTTGATGTTTGCAGATCTCGGTGTTTAGGGTTCGATATTATAACATTTGATGTTTACGAACTCCGATGTTATAATATAGACCCCTATATTCAATTATAAGCTTAATGAGGAATGAGTAAAAGGGGGAAATGACATCCCTATATCTAAACACAATCACTTTGTTTATAAGTTGTGCAATACAGAAGGACTTTCTTAAAACAATGGATTCATGTTGGTCAAAAGTTAGGTCACTGTCCACATAAATTTCCAAATCCAAACCAACTGGGTCAGCTCTTAGGGCTGCATTGTCAATGTGGTAGTTCCCTAGGGTAGATGACTTCCCAAAAGGTACAATAATCCTTTTTTTGGCATTTAGTTTCAGCCCATGATATTGGCACCAGTTGTTTATTTGAGACAAACCTTCTTGCAGGATGGCTAAGTCATTTAGGGATTCAGTGACTGCTCCTAGGTTGCAGTCATCTGCAAACTTAGTTTGCCAAAGCCAATTGTTATTGGATTTTACTTCAGAAAAGTAGATGCCAAAGAGGAGAGGTCCCAGTACAGAACCTGGGGGACTTCACTGGTAACCAGAACAGGATCCAACACTAGGCAACCTTGGCAGTTGCCTAAGGCCTGCTGGTTGGGGGCTGACACAACATTTAATTATTAATTAAAAAAATGCATTTCTTCTTTAACTGTCTTCTTCTTTAAGAACACAGTCTGTGTCTGTGCATGCATGCATGCACATCAATTCCTGCTTCTGCTTCCTTCTACATGCAGAATTTAAGTTTACTGCTATGAAACAAGCTAGTTGTTCCTTCCTTCCTTTAGTATATGTGTGAGATGGCAGGTTTATTAATTAACTTGCTCGGGCTCAAAACCTGCATCTTGGTTAAAGGAGACAAGAGCCTGAATGCTCTCCACCAACTACTAGACTACTCAAGGAATGTGTGTTTCAGTGCATTTTCAAGGAATTGAGTTGCAGTGCATTTTCAAAGAAGTGTGAGTTTCAAGGGAAGGAAGAGAAGTTTACTGCTACTCCTGCTATGTCTGTTTTCATGTGCAACTGTTTCGTTTAGTAAATGGCCATCAGTGTTTGTATTACGCAATTTAAAAGAAGTGTTTGTACCACAGCATGTAGCATACTTGCTTTTGGTGCAGAAGGCTGTGGGTTCTACTGCAGATGGATTGCTGATATGGTGGTGCACTTTAAGGGAGGACAGGGGTGCACTGTGCTGCACTGCTGAGTGTGTCCTTTTTGGATGAAATGCTTAGCAACTATGAACCTGTTGTTGGTTTGCCAGCGATTTCCTAAAGCAATGTAACAGGTAATTTATTCTTAAATGGGAGCAGGCACTAAAATGTAAAGATGTTTGCTAGCAGAAACCTTTTCATTAGTTACAGATCTCTTTAATGTGATATTATTCACATGATTTTTACTTCTGCAGAGATTGTACATATTGAATATGTGTAAGGGGCCTATGGTTTGAAAACAGTCTGAATGTAAACGTAATCCACCACTGGCCAGATGCATTTTCTTTGAATGTGGATTTCAATGCTGTTTCAATGAATCTGAGTTTCAAGGGCAGAGAATTTTACTGTTCATGCTAAGTCTGTTTTCATTGTGAGACTGTATTTTTTGTTTAGCAAATGGCTATCAGTGTCTGTGCTATAAAATCTGAAATAAAAGTTTTAAATGAAATTAAATTCAAATATTAGTAATCATTGTAAAATTAATTAAGAAAATAGTATGCACAATGACAGGTTTGAACAGTGTTTCCAGTAACTGGGAAGAAGTAACCAAGTAATGGGAACTGGAATGGCTGCTGGGGGGCAATCCATTACCCTGCCTATGGCCCCATCATTTCACCATGATCTGGATCTCCTGGTAATTGGTCTTTTTGTGGAGGCAACATCTACTATTTTGATTATCTGCATCTTATCTGGGAGCCAAATGGCAATCCAGCAGGTGACATAGGGGGTTTATTCCCAGTGTCTTTAGCTTTTGCACTTACCTGAATGGGGAATTGTGTCAAAAGCTTTGGTCAGGTTGAGGTATGCTGTGTGTACTATTTTGCCTTCATTCATTGCTTTGGTGACTTTTTCAAAAAAATCCACCAAGTTGAGTAAGAACGACCTGCCATTGACAAATCCAAACTGACACAGATCCAATGTTTGGGGGTTCCTTATGTCTTGATTGATTGATTCCATGGTAAGTCTGTCCATGGCTTTGCATATAAGGCTGGTCAGACGTATGGGTCTGTAACTGCCTGGGTCTGTGGGAGGCCCTCCCTTATGCATGGGAATGACTGTGGCTGTTCTCCATTCTCTTGGTACAAAACCTGTGTGGAGGCTGAGACTGAACAGTGTTTAGGAGTGTGGCTAAATCATGCTATTTAAGATCCATCCAGGGATATTGCCAGTACCCATTGATGCAGTATTTTTAGCTTTTGATAGCATTTTTAGGACTTGGTTTTGTATGATAGCTGGAGGCGAAAGAGTTTCAAGTATATCTTGAGGGGCAGACAGGAGTAGTAAGGTTAGAGCTAAAATTATCAGCCAGGAGGTTTGCTATATCTCCAGCCTCAGTGTAGGTGACATTGTTTATAATCAGAGCAGTTGATTTTTCTGTTCCTTCTCTGTAACTGTGTATTTTACCCAGGCCATGACTGAAAACCGTCCTTGGATCAGTCCAGCCTCCCTGTCAACAATGTAAAAATAAATAAAATAAATCCTTCTGTGAATGTATTTTAAGCTGTTTACACTCTGTTTTTGGACAGTAAATGGGAAGGCTGGGTGGACAGAAATCAGACTTGCTTGTCTACTTATTTATTTATTTTCTAATTAGGAGAAATATCTCTTGAAGGTATGTTTTATGTTTTGCAGTGGGTTTTACTGTGGGTAATAGCAGGACTAAGAGTTATATTGAGTGCAGGTCTTCGGTTCAGGCATCTTTAGTCAGCCAACTCATGCAGTTGTGTGTAGTTGTCTGTGTAGAGCTGGGTTTGAATGCTGCTTGGCAAGGTATAAGCTTGCAGTGTGTCAGGTGAAGAATCATTCAGCTCAAAAAACAACTTGGTGGTCAACGATGTGAAAATAGTCTACTTTGTGGAAAGTATTAATAGATTAGTGATTTTATTACATTCACCTCAGGTGTCCGTGAATGTACTAGGGAATGGGTTTGGCATTCTTAAATGTTTCCTGCATTTCTTTCTCGTCTTCCTTTTAATTCTGGTGCTTGTTATATTTTTGTATAGTTAACCAAGAGGATCATTAATTAAAATTCAGACCAGCCATAAGACACAAATATTATTTTAAGAAAGTACATTTACTTGTGACATTTTCAAGGTTTTTTATTTATTTATGGTATGTACTATAATTTAGTATCATGTTTTTAGGCATGTTGGTAATGCTGAGTTTTGTTTGGAGTGGTAGCTTGGTTTATTAGTGTTGCTTGTATTTTTCTTAATTTTGTATAAAGTGTTATACTTAGTCATATGGCTGTTGTTCACAGGATAATGGGATCATAAGAATTCCAAGTTAAGTAACTCTATAAACCATATATGGCTTGCCAAAACTCACACTTAGCTGCATTTTCTGCACTGCATTTAAAAATTCTGTGCTTGAAAATTGTACAGATATAAATGTATTCATCCTATCATTCTCATAATTTAATTCTCACTCCAACAGTGTCACAGCTGTTTGAATTAGATGCTGTTCTGGCTTAACCAACTAAAAATAAGACACACTCAGCTATAATGAGATGTCAAATGGAGAAGATACATCAGAATTCTATACAGAGATTATGGGAGCATAAATGTTGCAGTGCAGGTACTTTGATACACACACTGCATCTCATGTACTGAGTTAATTTTTTACAAAGATCATTATCTTTATGTATGCATTGTGTTGTGACATTTTCCTTAATAATTTATAAATGAGAGGATATAGTAATAGTGTAACTGGTACATCTTTGTACCTGCAGTGCAGTGCAATACAATATTATATAAGGAACAGGAAATGGCATGGCGTCCTCTGTCATAGTATATTGGCATGCTTCAGGTGTACTGCATGGCAAGAGGTAAAGGTGAGTGCCTCAAACACCAGAGAAGTGCTGATATCCTACGATCGTCCTGCAGTGGCTAATTGCTATTATATAGTGAGGTCCTTATTTTACAATGACTATGCTATAGTATAGCCATTTAAATATAAAATTACTCTTTTTTTTGTAGAAACACACATCATTTAAAAGTAGTGGTAAAGTAAAATCCTACATATCTGATGTCTTTCTTAAACTCTAAAAAAAAAATGAAATGTTCAAAGCAGAGAAGTCCTTTCCTTCATAGACAGTGTATATGTTAAAGAATAATACAGTTCCTTAGCGGTTAGTCTAATTGTTTTATCCTGTTTGGCACTCTAGCAAATTGAGGCACAAGTGAAAGCATACAGCCATCGCACTAATTTGAACACCCTATATAGTTAAATACAAGTACAGCTGATATTTCTGTACAACTTCTTATTTGAACTGCCATCTGCATCCAAAAAAGTTAACCTGTCATCTCTAAGTAGTACTCTTCTCTGCTATCCCATCCTTACATATTCAGGTTTATAGTTTTAATGCTGAATAGGTATACCTTCCTGTACCATATCTTCCAGTGTATGCCTTTCCTTGTATGACATACTTAGCATGGGGAAATACTTATCTGCAGTTGTTGGCATTGTCAATCTGATGATGGCACTTAGTTGATGACCAGCGTAATTGAAGTATACACTTGCATGTTGTTGAATAAATAAATGAATGAGGGAGTCTCAATCCTCAGTGAATGTAGAAAGATGAACATTTAAAACATTTTTTGATGTCATGATTCTTACTGGTGATTTTGTTACAGCACAATACTTTTATCCGTCACAAAAGCATGTCTAATGCATATTAATGTATACTGTTGCACATTCTACTTTAATTTAAGAGGCAGCCTTACAGAGGAGATGAGCTAAAAGAACTGGCAGAGGTCTCTGAGATCTTACACCAGAACATTTGCCTTCAAAATGAGTCACCAGGTAAGCTGCTTCTTTAATAACATGCATACTACACACACCTTGCTTATGCTAAGAATATCTTGTATTTTCTCTTAACTCGCAAAAATCTTTGGTGCAATGCATACATTTTGATGTCAAACTTTATACACTCCTGCTGCAATGTTTCACATATTTGCATGCTAACTGAAGGCTTACACCAGATCTCGTGTTTTTCTGCTTTTTTTTTCATTCAGCTCACTGTGCCAGCCAACGGTGCAGGTGGGCAATTCATGTTATTACACTGAATGCAAATTCTCTAAATGTCATTCATCTGAAAATAAATCACCAAAATTAAAATTGCTTCTGGAATTTAAAAAAAAAAAAGCTTTTTTTTTTTTTTTTTTTTTTTTATAAAGGGGAAAATCCATGCTCCGTCCCATTTGACTGGAGATGCCCCACATCCCCCAACTTATACATTATACATATATATTAGGGAAAATGCAACCTTAATGATCACTGAAAGTGCTTTTTGGCAATTTAAATTGAAATGAACCATATTTAGTGAATGTGCTTTTGATAATACATCAGCATCCCCAGATGCATAGTGTCTGCCTGTCTATTTGACTCTTCCAATGGTCATCAGTGGGTTTGGCTAGGGGGGTAATAACATGAAATTGCAAATGGCCATGAGGTGAAGTGGAAATTTGATGTCTGTGCAATGTCAGATGAAGAATGGAAGCCTCACAGCACATCAGAAGTTAAAACAAAGGGGTTGAAGTGACATTTTAATAACATTGCTCCAGCCATTTCCACATCCAGATGCATTTATCAGGTATCACAAGAATGATAGTTCTGAAGCTCCATGCTTATTGTTCATTCCCCAGGCCTAAGCAATGGGTGCCATTAAGGTCAACATCCTAAGCACTTGGGAGGGGCACACTTGACGAATGGTGACATCCAGGATGTCCAACAAGGAGTTTTTTGGGGATCCAGAGACAGGCAAGCATGGATGAAAGGGAAAAAGCCTGAGACTGTGCATGGTGAGAAGCAAAGGTAAAAAAAATAAATAAATAAAAAAACAGTCCACTGTAAATTTCAGCCTTCTTAATATGAACATACTACAGGGAAACCTCTCACCATATGTGAGACAATTTTGTAAATAAAGAAACATCATAGCTTTCTGTCTAGGATTTTGCCTTTAATTTACTTCATTCCTCACATCAATGTCTACACAACCTTTAAGCATATTTTAATACATTTTGTAAAGTTTACTCTACCATTTATTGATATAATAACATGCTAAAACATAACTCAGCTTCTAATAGCGGCACATAAAGTAAGAGAGATATTAACATGCACATTCATCCACTGTGAATCAGTATCTATTGGAAACAGAAAAAGTTATGATAACAGGAGATCACCATAATCAACAGGAAGTCTAAACTTTAGTCTGAAACTGTTTCTTGAGTTTTCTAGAATGCAATTTAAATTTCTCTCTCTGAATATATCTTTTCTCACTTGTCTGGTTTAGTTGGTGTCAAGTGGAGTTTAAATTAACTACAGGTTTCAGTACTACAAACATAAAGGAGTGATTATGACATTGTTTATAATCTCATTATAAAAAGAAAAATAAAATCAATGTTTTGCAATAATCAGAAAAGTTCCATCTTTTACAGCAATCCTCCAGGACATGATTTGTTAAGTGTTGTTAACAAGAAAACAGAAACTCACTGAAATCATTTAGAGAACGGGCTACCTGTACATCACCACTCTGACTGGAGAACAAACGAGCTCCAGCAGGGTGTTAAAGTACAGGTAAGACCTATTGAAAAACAAGTCCACTACATTATGGCAGCAAAGTACGCTACCATGGAGCTCAGACTGTAATGGAAATAATGGTCACCATTATTTTACACCTGTTAAGTAGTGCTTTTGCCATTCACTAGTGTAAAATTAAAACAAAAATAAAAAGAAAAATGAAAGAAAAGTGTGTGTGTGTGTGTGTGTGTGTGTGTGTGTGTGTGTGTGTGTGTGTGTGTGTGTGTGCGTATATATATATATATATATATATATATATATATATATATATATATATATATATATAAAACAAATATAAAACATTTTAATAGATAGTCCATTCTCTAAGTGCAATACTGCCCTCCAGGGTAAGTATTATCATGTAAATAATGTCCTTCCAGGGGTGCAGAGGCTCAACACCACTGGGAGGTCATTATTTACCAAATTACATGCACCCTGTTTGGCATTATTGTTTGCCTAACATTAATCAAAAATTTAGAATTCAGTAGAAACAGCAGCAGCAATACATAACTGTTCATGTTGCTTTATGACTATAAAACAAAGCAGAGGTATTCATTGCCTGACTTATCACAGCAGAGTTGTTGGCCATAGGACAAGTCAAAAATAATGTCAAAAATTCCCTGCACCTCCATACCCTGCTACTTTGTATATGCAAACACCAAGATCATTTATCTTTGGAGGGTAAGGGGAAAACACTCTTATCCCACACTTCAGTGATCTTGAAATTTGCATCAGGGAAATGCAGTGAGCTGGAAGTTGGCAGCTTTACATTAATATATCATAACTCAAATAAGAGATCCATTACATAAAGCCATACTCCCATTCACTGGCTTGTTTGCTGAAAACTGCCCTTCAGATGCAACCTTGTAGAACAGCTGAGATAAACTGAGATGAAAGATAACTCCCAGAGCTAATGTACTAGACAAATTAATATTTTTTTTCACTATTTATACCTGTTAGATTAACCCCATAATTGCCATTTACTACAGCTCTATCACCAGCAAATGTAATCAAGCTGAATGGAGCATTCTGGAATATGGCTATTATACATAACCTCCATCACTACAATAGACAAATGCTGATCTTAAAGTAAGATAGAGGAACTTAACAAATTGTTCCTTTTTTAATTACAGTTTGTGTCTTTCGGCTTTTCCCGGTTCCCACAGCGGAACTCCGGTCTGCTAATAATTGGCAGTAGAGTTTTACGTGCTGGCTTGCCGGGCCTAACACACAACCTTCAACGAAGGAACGCCCATTCATGCATGTCGCCACACAGAAGATGCTCTAACTGAGAATTGAACGGGCAACATCTAACTGTGAGGTGACAACGCTACCGCAGCACCACCACCGCAGTCCCCTTTTTTTTTTTTTTTTTTAATTACAGTACTATCCCTAAACAAACAAAGAGTAGAAATATACAGTTTTACACAAAAAGCTTGTTGCAGCTGTTTTAAGCAAGTCTTTCTTTTCTTTTTTTTCCTGATTATTAGGTCATCAGGTACTCCCTTCTGTCTGTCAAGGTAGTAAAAACAAAAGCTTTCCTTCAATATGTGAAATGGCCCATATGTAATAGAGGTCAGCAGAGTACTGACATAATACATTCAGAGATATTGATCTGTTGCATTACACTATTCCTTTGCCTGAAAGCTCTGTGAGAAATCAAGATAACTATCCCACAAGCAATAGACAAGAATCGGTAATGTGCTCTGTTAGAACCAGAGGCAAAAACTTACTGACACACACAGCAAAGTGATATTCTATCTACCTGAATACAATTTTCAGGTAAATGAAGGTATATTTAAATTGTATACAAAATGCCTTAGTAGCTGACAAATAAGGAGCTATGTGATGCTGTCACTGTAATATTTAACTATATTAGCATGGCACTCGGTGCATACAACCTGATAGCTTCTTCTCAGATTCTTTTCCAGGACAATGGTAAGTTTACTACTAAGATCATTTTTATTATTTCATATAAATAATAATGGCAAAGCCAATTCATTTTTTTCTGGCAGTGCCCATTTCCTAAGAAAATACCTTCAAGAATTCATATGTTTGGGAATAATAAGCTTGGCAGAGGGTGAGAGGCCTTGTAGAAGCTACAGAAGGCCTTACTGTACCTTTAAGTAATCCATTAGTTTGCACTGATGCCTGTGCAATCATAGCTTGCTTGCAGACATGTTCTGCAATTGTCTGCCATGAAGAAGTGAGAGAGACAACTTTGCAAGGTAATCACTTGTATATGACTTAACATACCTTGTTTCTTAATCCACAGTATGGTTCTTGTATATGCTGACAGTAGCATGTTGTTACTGCTTGCAGCAATTCAAAACTGCTCATGTGTTAGTTCACTACTACACATCACAGATTGTACTGTTCTTCAAGTAACATATTGGGTAGAGGTATATGCCTCATGTGCAGACAGGTCTACCAAGTATGCTACAGCAGTACATAAAATATGTTTTATTTAGCCTCAGTGCTGCCATAGGCAGAGTATTTGAATTATGTCATGGGTGCCCAGTCATACACCCCTTTCAGCTATGTACTCAGGCCTGGTTTCATAGATACATTTCTAGCTCATTGTATTCTGCATGCATTTTGGGGTCTTTGTTTATTGGTCATGAATCATATGCATCATGATTGTTATAATGGCTGCATACTATATTATGGTTTATGAAAAATTACTAACCCAAATTCCTACAAAGAGCCATGGTACTACAGCTTTTTGAACTGAAGCACAGCTTTTTGAACTGAAGCACGGGAATTCTACAGCTTTTATTGTCTTGCCTGCAGCAGTTCCTTTCCAAAACCAGTCAGATAAAATAGGTAATTTTTTTGAACATGGGTATGTTTAACATTTAGCATAGACATTCACATGGAAATACAGATATATGCATGCACAGTCACACAGAGACAGACATATGCATACATACAAGAGGGATGTCATACTGATGTAGTGTGACATAACATCAGCTGCATCCTGTCAGCATCATATAAATCTTTTGCAACAAATACGGACACAACAGTGGCATATCCTTGTATCTGCTATGGTTGTTTGTGTGTCCATGATCCCCAATCCTAGATACAATAAAATCAAAGTGACTAACATGTTTATTTGCCAAACCATAATAGAAAATGTCATCAAACCTTATTTTAACTCAAGGTAAACCATTATGGTTTTGTAAAACTGATCAGGAAACATGTAAAGACAGCCTTCTCTAGACCATTCACCCTTGAGATTCATATTGTGATTCATATTAAAGACCTCTCTCTCTCTCTCTCATTGCATACAAAGCAGAAATCTCTAGAAGCCGCATTCTAAACTACATATTCCTAGTGTAACACCTGTTACTGACAAAGGGAAAATGGAGACATCCATATTTATAACCATAAAACTTTCCCAGACAGGCACTTACAACAACCAAGCAAATAGGTAGTGCTGGAAGGTACATACTAACACCATTGACTAGAAACATGAAGTCCTGCTCCTAACCATTAAATCTCCCTTCTTCTATCTAAAACACGTTTATTAACCACCTCACTTAATTTCCTTTATTTACCAACTCCTTCATCCTGTACTAAACTACTCTAATAACCTGAATGCCTAATCCTCTGTACTTATGGCAAAACAGTCCTGCCTAGCAGACACATTTCATCCATGAACCCTGGCCTTAGACACAATGACCACACCATATTAACATGTAAGTAACATGTTTAGTTGCTTGACCATAAATAAAAAATGTCATCAAACTTTGTTTGAACACATTGTAAAACACAAACAATTATACATGAACACAAACATGTAAAGGCGGCATTCTATAGACCACTCACTCATGAAAGGTGCATTAAAGACTATTCTGTCTCACTCCAAACATAGCAAGAATCCCCTGGAGCAGTGTCCTACACTAGTCACTCCTAGCATAACACTTGCCACTAACAAAGGATAAAAGGTGGGGCATATTTATGATCATAAACCTAACTGGCAGTCTACTTGCAACCCCTAAACAGAACATTAAATATTTCTCCATGCATGTCCTTAAGAAACAGGTAAATATGAAAATTGAAGACATATAGACTCATGTCACTTCAGTGGAAATCATCTTGCCTAAACCAAACCTGGTCACCAACAGCAAAGTTCCAGTATTCCAGCACTAAGACAAGCAAATGAAGTGCTTCCCTTGCCATCCTGTACTTAATAAACCACCATGCTTTTTTCTATTGTTGATACCTTCACTGTTCTTCTCCTAAAAAGCCTGGGAATAATTGAAAAAAAAAAAACTAATGTTCCTGGAAATGTCTGCTGTACAATTAACAAGTCCCAAATGATCCAACACAATATTTTTCACTTAGGTACATTACTCTAGTAAGTACCTCCAAGTGTTTGAAAATAACCTTACTACTAGAAGCCGGCCACTTCGCCTTCTCCAATGGTAATAGATGCATCTACAGCATACCTCAGTTTCCTTCCCATATTACTTGACATCCATTTGCATCTAGGCCCAACAGCCTTCCTCTTGGTCTTACAGCAGAACAACTGGCTTCCACGAATATCTAAGAATGTCCTATAAGTGATATTTTCATACAACCTGCAAAAAAATAGTCATCACCACACATACCATTAATGCAGGTATGCCAAAACAAAATCTTGTATAATATATATGAGCTTTCAAAGTCCATTAGCCTTTTCTTTTAATAAAATCAATAGCTTTACCATCCCTAGCCAAATCCAAAGCTTTATTGATATGAAAAGAGTGGAAACAATATTTCCATCAACAATATCTCGGCTACTTTTTGGTCACATTAAATGACCTCAACAATACAGGCCTACCATCTAAAAAATGGAAACCTAAATCACTTTGCCAAGCCACTGTTACCTTCTACTGAACATAGCACAGCCTTCCAATTCCTCTACAGCACCACCTGTTGCCCCTTGCCAACCTGATCTATCTTAGACTTCAAAAGCCAAAGAAACTGAATCATCTCTTAAACACACATCTGACCACTTTAAACTCCCCAGGATTTCACTGTTGTGCAAGACACCCTGATACAAGCAAACCAGTAAGGTCTCCTGCAGCATACACATGAGCAATAACCAATGCCACATGCTTTCACTTCAAAACCACTTACAACTGCCTGCCTGCCAGTGGGCATAATACCATCCAGCAATACAGCCCTAATGCTTTCCAAGCCCTTCAGCAACCTCCCAATTAATCTATGCTTCATAAAGTGTAATGTACCAGCAGACGTTGTACAGGATTTAGTGCCATTAACTGGACAGGAATCAATCTCATCAACTCAATAATGAACTGCCTCTGACTGGAGACTCTCTGTTCCCAAATCCACTAAATGATTGAGCTAAACTTATGAAAGGTTGTGTAGGCTACCAAATAAAACATGGGCATGGCCTTATCAAAATAAAATCTATCATGCAGGCATGTGCCTAACATGGCCAATACCCTTCTTGATACAGAAAAGCTCAAAAGCCGATTTGATATGTAACATTAACAACAAAAGATCAATTAAATTAATCAATTTAATCATCTGCATCATCTAGCAATGCGTATTGTATACTTTATATATATATATATATATATATATATATATATATATATATATATATATATATATATAAAATTATTTACTGAGAGGCTTTCCAGAAAAAAACAGGTGATGTTTCAGGTGATATCTACCTGGTCTCTTTTTGGGGACCAACCCTAATAGTAAAATCCTATATTCTTGACAGAGAGGAAACACAAAGGACCTTCCTGCCAGCACTTCTTTAATAGTGCTTGAAAAATATTCTCTTTATCATTCACTGATTTTAGATTATTTAATTCTAAATCACAACAATGTAATAGAAATCCTCCTTATGAACTCACTTATTAATTCCTCCGCAATTTCTTTATTGGGATAATCTTTCAAGCAAGCCTTTAAAAATTCAAGCATAATAGGGTAGTGCCATGGCTTCTCCCGGCTTCCCTGCAAGAGTGAAGTTGACCCGTCTGCCTTTAATGTTACTTCTACCCCTAAAGTTCACCTCACTTGCCATCCCTGGCCTATCTTCTTGTGGACCTGGGTAGAACACAGATCTCTCTGGCCTGACTCCTTCTGCCAACACTTAAGAATGCTATACTTGCCACCATAAAATGAGCAGGCATGCACAACACTGCATGTAGTCCAACAGTATCAACTAGCATTGAAAGCTCAACAAACTGTAGATTTCTTCGATCTCTCCTTGAACTGCTTACGTAACTCTCCTGCTTTATCTGTCATAGTGCTTAACCAAGTCTGGGCAAGCCTACACTCCCAGCAAAGAGACCTAGCAACTGCCTCCAGCCTCCTAAAATACTACATACCATAACCAAGAATGTTTGCCTCTTAATGCTGCACCATTCTTTTTATCAAGAAGTAGACTAATAGTGGAATACCTTGCTTGGGGTCTTTTTCAAAGTTCACTGCCACGAAACACACAGACCCCTGCACCCATTTATCCCACAACCTCATCCTGAATTTGCTTTGCCTTCTTCTCTCAGTACAGCTAAGGCTGACATAAAATCCTTACATTCTGAATCCTCTGCTACAATGATACACAAGGCTGCATCCACATCAGTAAGTTCAAAAATGTCATTGAATTCCCATTGACAAATATTTTATAGCTGCTTGTATGTAAGGCTAAAAAGAATGTTTGCCTTGCTGACACAGGTCAAATGCAACTAGCCCAAGTCACCTTCAACTGCTCATAATTGTCTAATGGAAATTGAGAGAAACCAGCCCTACCTAGTGGTGGTGCCATTATACTCCCAGAGTTCTTCCTAGCACCAGGCACCTGTCACTCAATCTATGCTCCTCCACCCCAGCCCTGTTCCAAGCTGACTTCTCTAAAGAATTCCTGAAGTATCAATCTACATACCCCATTTAAACCTCATTAAACACCTAATAAATAAATTGTTTCTCATTAACATTAAACTGTTCTTTAGTGCAGGACACAAAATTATTACCTGATGTGGTCTGTGGCTCCATTGCTATAGGTATCTCCTCTTCCTTTGGCCTCTTGTATATCATTCACCTCTGCCACTTTCACCCTTCTGCATCTGTCCTATCCTTTGACATCACCCACTTTCTCCTTCCCCACATCTATTTCACTGGTGCTCTGAATTTTTCCTAGTGCTGCTGATTCCATACCTTCTTAAAGATGGCTGCTTCTTGAGAAGTAAGAGATTCCTTCTTTTTCCGTAAATCCAACAAATTCCACATCCTACAAAAGAAGACGAACTGTAATAGGTCCCCTAAACTCCAAGACTAATTCCCCCAACTAATGTATGTCCACTCTTTTCACCCTTTCCTGGGAATAATGCCCATCACAGCTGGTGCACACTACCCCCCATCATATGGGGTTAATCCCTCTACTATCGCAATCACTATATACCCACTTACAACCCTGACTCTCACATTGTGTCCCATTGCCCATCCAGCCTATCAACTTATCCCTTCACCCAATTGTGTGTATTAACTCCTCCAGCACCTTATCCTAACTCTGTCTATGCATACACCTCTGCTCTCCCCAACTAAGTAACAGGTTAGCCCTACATGTACTTATTGCCCACTAGCACAGCTTCTGACCATTATGACACCATCAATTTTCTTGCTCCATTATGACACCATCCACTTTCATGCTTTACCAGACTTCCACCTCATCTCACTCTTGCTCTAACTTTTTGTCTATATATTTTTTCTTTTCTTTTTTTTTTTAAGTTATTTATCTATTTCAATATCCCTAACTCAGGAATGCATAATTTGTATTATCACAACCACTTTTTCAACATGAGAAAAGTCTCTTTTCCAAGCCATACAGCTATTTCTCTTGTCCGAAAACTGATTGCAATAATACCAAGTATTGGACTATCCTATGTCTTGCAAGGAATTCACAAATGTTATGAAGATAACAGAACAAGCAAGTTATAATGCAAACATATGGACATTCTGTGAAAAGATGGGAAGTTGAGAGGCATGTTGGCCACATGTGTCATTCTTATAAAGCACTACTACTTAATGTTCTTGAAACAGACTGTGTACTGGGACAGAAATTGAAATAGTTTTTGCTCTTTGGCTTGGAAGATTTCTTGTGATAAGTGGTTGAGTTGCACAGAAACCACTGTTTATATACCTGTTGCTCGTTTTACTACTGCATCGGGATGCCATTATCACTGTGTACAATTTCAGATGGTAAAGTAGTATGCTTTCTTACAATGTACCGATTTAAACAAAAGTAGATGTGCTGCTCATTTGTTGACATATTACAATGTTTTTATTTTTGCATACTGCAGGTTAGTAATGGTTGGTAGTGAAACAGGCATACTTGGGCAGACTGCAGTGGAGGCAAGTCTGTAGAGGTTTGTGCGGGATTTTGCATACCTCGCATCCAAGGGACTAATGTGTTCAATCCACTATCACAACACGAACAGAAAATGCGACCGTTTCTGCTTTTTCTAGGTCATACACAATGTGACACACTAATAATGCGTAGTTCAGACAACCCTTTTAAGATTAACAGAAATATTTTCCTGAAAACATAAGGAATTATCGCCGGTTGGAAAAGTGGTTGTGATAATACGTAAGTACCCATAGTTTTTCCCCTGAGAAAAAGAATTTTGAGCAAAGCCTAACTACTGAAGAGACAAACATAAAATTAGAGACCAAGTTCACGTACAATGCATCCACTAACACTTTTCAACTTAGAAACTTGCAAGAATGATAGGTGAGGAAGGCATGTTAACAGGCATCCTCTCATTCTGTAAACTTTTCAGATTAATCATACTAATCTTCAAATTATGTCTCCGATTGCCCCTGATCATTTAGATTCATCCCTGATTCTGAAGATAAAATGTTATGTTATGTTGTGAGAGATTCTGTGGCAGGCTCAAGTGGTACCCCCTCACTACAGTTAGAACCTCCATCTACCTTACTGTCAGGTCTGATGCTTCCACCTAATCAGCAAGCACTGCAAGGTACTCCATCCAGAGCCAGACCAAAACTACTGGCCTCTTTTAACATGGAACGTTTTTTTACCGTTACTGGTGAAATCATCCACCACGTCCCAAAGGAGATCCACCACTCGGGGCTGCCTGAAGAGGAAACATAACAACAATGTGAACCGAAGGACAAGGAGATAAATGAGTTGATTTTCAACTTGTCTGAACATTAACTGACTATAGCTGAGACTTCCCTCTTGAATAAAGGGTTATCCTTTATTCTCTCAACAGGTACAAATGTGAGTGACTTGTTAACTGTCTTGAGGATGTTTGGGCATAATGTTTGCTTGAAGCTGTTATATGATAAAGATTCTAGTCAACCAACAACATTCTCTTAAGCATAAGAGCCTGTATAACCCTGTACTGCCGGACCATATAGATTGTTTTATAAAAGCATGTGAAAGGGACATTTATGATAAGCTGCATAATCAAAACAACTGTTCTTATTTTAATTTAAATTTGAATGAAAGAAAGGCTTTGCGGTCTTTGCAAAACAACATGGCCTTAGTTATCAGAGCTGCAGACAAGGGCAGAGGCATCATATTAATGAACAAGAATGATTATGATAAAGCAATGTACGAGCTGTTGGAAGATATTGATACTTATGTCTTAACTGATGATTTACACTTCAGGGACATTCTTAGACAGGTTTATGATACTTTGTATGACCTCTTGATTTGTAGACAGATAGACAGTGACCTGTATTGTTACTTGCAGATAGAACATTCACTTGTTCCATGTATCAAAGGACTACCAAAAGTACACAAATCCATAAACCCACCTCCTATGAGACCCATAGTTGTGGGTGGTGGGTGGGTGACTGAAACTATGTCCATCTACATAGAACAGAAATTGTGACCTATAGTTAAGCAAATACCAAAAATTTTGAAGGATACGACTCAGTTCTTGAATGATTTAGACATGTATACAAAGGAACTTACCTCCCATGAATATATAATGGTTACATTAGACGTGAAAAGTCTATTTACCTCCATACAAAATGAATATAGCGTGGATGCTATTAGAGAGTTTTTGAATAATATGCATCTGATGGAGAACAATGAAGTGATATTCATTTGTACATTATTGGATTTGGTTCTCTCTAATAATGTGTTTATGTTTGACAACAAAATGTATTTGCAGCAGTGGGGTGTCATTATGGGCACCCCATGTGTGAATTCCTACGCAAATTTAGTTGTATATCATTGGGAGAACATGCATTTATTTAATAGCTCCCATTGTTCACACGTCAAGCTGTATAGACGGTTTGTGGATGATATTTTTTGTTATAGGATGGTGGGCTTTCCTTTTTATATGATTTTATAACCTACTTAGAGTCCACGACTGATTTTCTGAAATTTACTATGACATCATCCCTGCATAGAGTTGATTTTTTAGATGTAACTGTGTATAGATATGAATCTGGGACCATTATGACTGGTTTATGTCGTAAGCCCTGCTGGAAAAATAATTTGCTGGATTTCAGCAGCATCCTAGGTTTATGTTCCCATATATAGTGAAAGGACAATATCACAGGATGAGGAGGATCTGTAAGAAGCAAACAGATCTGACTACTGAAATTGATACTCTAGAACAGTTTTTATACATAGGGGATATAACAAAACAGTGTTGGATAGGATGAAAAATACTGTTTTTGATGACATGAGGCCAATGGAGGCTGGGTCCATAAACTCATCAAATCGACCTGAGAACATCAAACAATATAAAGATAGGAAGGTTTGTTTCATGACCAAATATGCTAATGATAATGAGGCTATGTCAGATATTATCAGACGCAATTGGATTGTTTTAACTATAGATCCAGCTACAGCCAACATAGTGGGGAATGTACCGAGTTTTATATATAATAACAACCAGAACTTAAAACAGTTACTGTGTAAAGATAAGACTCAATGCACCAAGCAAGATCAGAGTTTGAGATCTGGCACTTTCCCCTGTATGCGATGCAACATGTGTAGTGTTATAATTGTGACTCAGGTCTATAGTCATCCCACTTTGAATTTTAAATTTTCTCCCAGGCTCTATGCCACTTGTGATACCAGCAACTTAGTGTACTTAGCCAACTGTAATTGCTGTGAATGTTTTTATGTTGGCAAAACCTCCAGAAGGTTGAAAGACAGGATCTATAATCATCTATATGACATCAGGAATTTCAATACACAAAATGCCCTGGCTAAACATATGGGTCTATATTATAAAACCAAAACGACTTTACCGTGAATGCTCACATGAGTGAAAATGCCGGTAATTGAACTTGTTATTGTGGGGGGCTGTGCCCCCCACACCCCTCGCTAACTATATACTCCAACTCCGAGGTCGCACTATAGTGAGGAAAGGACAAATATCCCACTCCTCACTGTAACATGACCCCACAATCACAGTTTTGATTCCCGGCATTTTCGCTCATGTGAGCGTTCATGCTAAAGTCTTTTTGTGCATCTAATAAAGACCCAAGCATATTATTGAATTTAATACACAGAGTTTTCGTTACAATTGGTACATAAAAATCCAAGAGGGGGCAATGGTAATAACTACCTAGAATCTGTTGAACTCAAATGGATATTTAGGCTACGAGCGCATATACACCCAGATCTTAATAGTTATGTGAGTATTATACCTGCATTAGAGGCACGGCCCTTTAAATAAGTATTTGTATAACAATTGATTACATAGCAATTGTTTAATGAGGTGTTTATGAGTTCTAGCTTGTACTAATTTGTTTTAGTAGTGATGTGTCTTACTATTTAAACTGAGTGCTTTATTTTGTATTGAGATCTGATGAAGCATGGTTATTCCACGTGAAAGCGCTTATCCATTTGTTTTTATTGTTGGAATAAATATTGGTGGTCCTACCTTGTCTATTTTATTTTATTTTTGGTTGTCTTCTGGGATTGGACCTTTGGGCAGCAGTGATTACCTTTGTTTTTATATTTCGAAGATAAAATGTTGAGAGGCATGGGTGTCTGGAACATGCATTTTTGAAGAATATGATAAGAAACTGCCTGGACCACAGACTCACCCTCTGCTCTCCTCTCTGCAATATGTGACATGAGCAGCTTTCTTCCCCACTAGTTCTTAGAAGATGTATATATATATATATATATATATATATATATATATATATATATATATATATATATATATATACACACACACACACACACACACACTTAGTACCCAGCATTTATATGAGGCACAGTCCCAGATTTTGAGGTGAAACCATCGTTGTTTGCCTGCCACACTGCCTTGTCTGTGTGCCTATATCCTAAACAAGCAAGGCAACTCTGTCAGTTCCAAAATCCCTCCCCAGTTGTCAAATCAAGCTAAAGCTTTCAGCCTATCAGATCATTGGTTATTTTTACCATTTGCACACATTCGCATCTTATGGCTATTATAGCAAGTATGCCCATGTTTTTACCTTTTTCAGCATGCTAGTAGGTGGGCTGAAAAAACGAATGGAGTGTTACTCTGCTGTTAACAGATTGGATGTCCATTTAACCACCATTCACATCTGAATATACTTTATTATATTTTTGTTTATTTTTTAGAATAAGTATCAGTTTCTGTGAGTTACATTTATCTAACTGTTACCAAAGAGCTCCCAACTTACTAGCAGTAATGAAGTATTCTATCACCAGCAGCTGACTTCAGTGTTCCAACACCAAACATGCCTCCCATTACCATGCCAGACTGTGGACCCCTGTCCACAGAATCCTAAAGGCTTGTAAGCCCTACTAATCTCCCCCTTAGATATCACCTGCTAACTCACCAGCTGCAAAGAGAAGACAAGGGAAAACCTCTAGGCACAATGAAAGGAGGGAGCCAACCACCTTTCCTATCTGCCTAAACTACCCACCACCCCATTCCAGCTTAATAAATTTCAGCCTCTTCTTGTGTTGTTGTTTTCTTTCTTTTTTTTTTTTTTTGTTAAATAAAAAATATATATATGCATCCTTCATGGAAAAGCAGAGAGGGCAAACATCTCAAAAAAAAAAAAAAACTATAAGCTAACTGCAATCAATGCCAAGAATAAGGCAACTGAACATTCTGCTAAATATTATACAGCTGAGAGGAAGAAGGGAGGGTCCAGTAAACCTGCCCCCATAACACTTCACACATTATGGAACGTGGTAACACCTACCCTCTTAGCCAAAATGCAACTTAACCCCTTACCACAACCCATCACTAAGCTTAATACTACCACTAATACTCTACTTCTACCTCCAGGGACCCCTTTTGTTTCCACTTACCTGTTACCCAGTAACTTGTGATACCATCATGAAGAATAAATATTAATAATATTGATAATAATAATAATAATAATAATACCTGTTTACTAACCAGGTAGGCCCACTGGACACACTGTCCCTTTTCAGGGATGTCCTGGGAACAATCTCTGGTTAAGTGACTTGCTTAGTCTACACTAACACTGCAATAACTGATGTTGCTAAACTCACATGCCCAGGGAAATTGCACATTTACATAGTAAGCTACTGATGTAACACTTACCTCCACTTTCCACTCACCCAGTCCCTGCCTTGGCCTGGCCACTCAGTCACTCCGATGTTGGTAATTATATTATGCATACAAACAACTAAATCAGAGAGACTAGAAACCTACATTTCTGCCATTAAATACTAAATCACCCCATACCTAAACAAATTCTGCAACTGCATCATCTTTTTCTTTTTTAGTTGTAAAAGTATAGAAGAGGTTTCTCCTATTAGACTGGAGAGAAATACTGCAGAAGAAATGCTTTTTTATTTACATTTTGAGTGATATTTGATAAGCATCATATCGGAGATAGTTTACCAATGTCTTGCTTATTTTGCCCTTCATTTCTTCTAGCATAGGGTGGTTGAAAATACTGATATAAGCAGAATTCACTGAATGTGATCAGTGTTGGAAGCACAAAACATTCACTTTTGGAAAATCAGTGTGACATGTTACAATGGCAAATATTTCGTACAGAAGAGCTGCTGCTAGTTTTACTTGGTGTAAGGCATGTTTATCTGATTAAAGAGAGACTTAGATGGAATGTTGTGTGGAATACATAATGACTATTGGCTGAGCATTTAATTGTTTGAGTCAGTTTACTGCACATTGTGCACTCACAGCTAAACAAATATAGGTGCTCGTGATGAAAAAGACTTTCCCTCGGATTCACGAATCCTCTGTGTAAGACTAAATAAGTCTTACTCGGAGGCTGCAGTTGAACGGTATGATGTCAGCATGCCATGAATATTCATGAGGGCACGCTGACTCAACCCCAAGTCTAACACGGCAGGCAAGCAGGGGGCGTGTCCGACTGCCAAGCAGTGTAAAGGTCCACGCCCCTACAAGTGTGTGAAATGCAAAATGTCAACAGACAAGAGCGAGTCCGCTCAAATGTCCATGTACCCAACACCACACTCCCTGACATTGTAAACCTCCAGCACAGTTACAAAAAGTAAAACATTATTTTTTTTTCTAATTCCCGATATAGCTGCTTGTATTTGCTTGTGTGTGCGCGGGTGTGCCCATTGCTTAGCTGCAGTTAGAAATCTCGACATGGAAGAGCATAATAAGGAATGTGTATGCAAATTACACCAAATAGTAATAGTGTAGTGGTAGAGCGTTCGCACAAAGAGAAGGCATTCACGGCTCAAGTCCCACCATTCCCCTTCCTATTTTATGTTCAAAATGAGTATATGAAATAAGTCCTAACAGATATGATAAAACTTTTACTAAAAAGCATTGAAATGGCCTATGTATCAGTGAACAAAATGTAAAGTTATAAAGGAACCTGACATATAATTGTCCGCAGTTAAGCAGCGATTTACCCAGCACAATGTAGTTGGCCATAGCTAAATCGCGCTTTACCCAGTGCAATTTAGTTGCCCATAGCTAAATAGCACTTTACCCAGCGAAATTTTGTTGCCCATAGCTAAATAGCGCTTTACCCAGTGCAATCGGTTTGCGCGGAGGAATGCGCCGTGCCAACCAGCGCACTGTCTGGCAACGTGGAGCAACGTAGAGCAAAGTTGCTTAAACACAGCCACGCCCCCTAACCTGTCTGGACAGTAGTAAAATAAAAAGCAATGATAAGGTTTGAACCCAGGACACTGTGCACCATAATCAAAGTACTCTACCACTAAGCCACGACAGCTTAGGATCAACATCCACTGTTAACATATATATTGTAATAAATGTTAGAGTAACCATTGCTAAGCAGGTCTGCAGTCAGCCGAGAATATTCAAAAATGGCCAATCACAGAAACGTGCGGGAAATGCGGCATATTTAAGCTGCATAGGCGGGAATACTCGCCATAACTGATTGTAGCTCCCATCTGCAGTTAGAATGTCTGGTGCTGGAGAGGGTACATGCTTTAGAGTGCAATGATGGGGCATCAAGAAGTCAAGATACATGGTTTGGCTCCTAGTCCATCGGCATGAAACTCGACTCCTGCAGGGCCAGTTCCAAGGAATGGAGTATAAGGTAGAGGACTGGAACCGGTTGGCTCATAAACTCACCAGTGACACAGGCGTCCCTCGGACTGGTGAGCAGGTCTGTCACCACCATGCAGACCTGAAGAGACAGAAGCAGGAACTTCTGAACCAATGGATCCAGGAGGTCCGTCATATGCATGATGCCCCGCTACTAAGTAGGTAGCCATGGAATGCAGTAAGTAAGACAAGCTAATATAGTCTAAATAATGGATAGGTTTGTCTCAATATCCCTTCATTTACTCCACAGCTGCAGGAGTTCTTGCTATGAATCAGCAAGCCAATGCAGATAGGCTGCTAAGGCTGCACTACCAGGCAGGTTAGTAAATATTCTGCATGTATTGTTACATGATATATGTGAGTGAGCATGACAAAAGTGTTTTAGCCCAATAATACAGCAATAAAACGTCCTGAATAAATCCTCTGAATGTACTGTTATATAACAAACGTCAGTGAGCTAGAAATAGAGTGTACTAACCCAGCAATCAAGGTAAAATAAGTGTGGAATACTATCTCTGCATGTACTGTCATAACATATAAGTGAGCAGGCCTGAAAAAGAGTGTTATAACCTATCAAGAAAGATATAATATGTCCTGAATATGTCTTCCGTATGCACTGTAATATCAAGTAAAGGAGAGAGCCTGTAGAAAAGAGTGTTCAGTGTAATTAATAAAGGTATAAAACTTGGAGTGTGTCTGTGTCACTTACTTTGAAATGTTGTTGTACCCTTGCAATAAATAAATAGTACTGTTGTATTAGGTGCTGTCAACCCACAGTTGTGCATTCCCATAAGAAGTGGATGAAGGAAGTGGCACTAGCTGTGAAGCATAAAACATTTATTCCCTGAATAAATCCTCTGCATGTACTGTTACATATCATAAGTCAGATAGCCAGGAATAGAGTGTAGTAACCCATGAATAAAGCAAAAATATGTCTGGAATACTATCTCTGCATGCACTGTCATAGAAAATAAGTGGGTGAGCCTGAAAAACAGTGTTGTAACCTATCAATAAAGGTATAATATGTACTGAATAGGTCTATGGTATGCAGTGTAATATCAAATAAAGGAGAGAGCCTCTAGAAAATAGTTTTAATGTAAATAAGAAAGGTATAATACTTGCAGTGTGTATGTGCCAGTTACTCAGAAATGTTGTTGTACCCTTGCATTAAAAAAATATTACTGTTGTGTTGAGTGCTGACAACCCACAGTTTTGCAGTCCCATATAAAGTGGATGAAGGAAGTGCCAGTAGCTGTGAAGCAATTAACAGTCCTCAACAGTTGTTAAATGGCTGACATGCATAGGTAAATCTGGCACACGAGTAGCCTGTCAAGGTGTTCCCCAGAAATGTTAGTGTGCTACCTGAAAAGTAGGGTTGTGTAGAAAATCAAGTGAAGATGTCACGTGAACACATCCAGATGTGGAGATACATAATAACAGAAATAAAATACAAGTATGTAGCAGTAACATCTGCATCTTGGACAGTTACTATGTCAGATATAGGTCAGGTATATAATGAAGTAGCCAAACCCATAACGCAATCAAGTGCATGTTGCCTAGTATAATAATACATGTAGGGGATATACACCTGCAGTCATTAGGAATGTAGTGTACAGTTAAAGTACTAATAAGATGTTAATGGAGGTTTCTTTTTACACCCTACTCCATGTGCATAAACAATGCAATTCTACACCTTAATGGGTATGTCTAATCTCATAACATTTGTTGGGACATATGTCCTATTGTTATATAAAATCTGCATTTACTTTGATGCATGTCCCCTGTTAAAACACCACAATCTTGGTGACCTGTTGCCACCAATCATCCTTGCATGCTGTTTTAATGTCCACTGTCGTTCAATATATGCATGTGTTATGCTTGCTGTTCAACTGTTGTAACCCTGGTGTGTTGGGTTAATGGGAATATTACTGCATGCTGTTACAAGTAACTTGGAATGCTGTTGTCTATGCTGTAATTAAACACACCTAATCACAGAACGTATGGGAAGGCCGGTCCCAGCAGACCCACCTGTCCCTCCTCAGCTGGCAGTTGCACCTGGCACCAGCAGGTCTGGTGCCCAGCCCGGGCTACCCTCCTCCGTTGGTCCTGTGACATCTTCGGGTGGAAGCACTGCAGGGGATGGGGCTCATCCCCCCCTGCAAGTGTGAGTGGAGAAGGGCCTCCTGTCACCCTCCGAAGGGTCCGGGTTGTGGTGCATAGGGAGATCCCGCGTTTAGTCACTGATCCCCTATGCCAGCTTGAGGTGAGAGTGGCGCGACTCGCGGGTGAGCCTGCCCCTCCTACGCAGCCCCCTGCACAGTGACCCTCGGGTCTGTGAAGGTTCAGTGGTGACTGCCCATGGGTGGGGATCTCAGTCCCACTGTTACCATCTGTGGGCTCATGGGCTTGCGTTTTCCAAACATCCGTCCCCGTCAATTGTGTTCACCCACCCCATGTGTCATACTCCGCCCCTGTATGCGTCTTGTTTGTCTTGTCTGTTTACCTACCCAACCTACCTCCCCAAATATACCTACTTCCTCTACCTCACTTTCCACTCTCCCCTGAAAAAAAAAAAAGGGCAATCTGTACCCGCAAAAAAATTATGCCCCATACATAGCTGCCCATTTTGCACACATGTCCGCTGGACATGTAAACTGATAATTATAATTGGCAGTGCAACATACTTTGTTGTCCTTACCCCTCTCTCAGGGGTGGAAGGTTTCAATTTTCACTCCAAATTTGCTACATATGCACAGCTGTTGCTGGTAAAGAAATGGGCAGCTATGGACTTTCCCTACACCCGTCCTACACATCCTGAGCTTGTGTACCTACTGTCTTTCCCTCTTTGTGACCCCCAGGAGCGACCCTAGGTCAACTGGTGCCCTAAACAAAAGATCTCCACAGCACCCTCCACAACACCACCTCATCCTGGTCTACCTACATCAAATAAATACTGAAAAAGTGCCCCTGCTAGAGTGGCGCCCTAGGCAGTCGCCTAGTTGGCCTATACCTAAGGCCGGCTATGGTGACCCCTTTTTCTCCACTTTCCTATCTCCCCATTTTCTTTTCTTTCAAAGAAATTAGCATGGGGGTTAGTGGGAGTAAGCAATTTTAAGCAGTAGTAAGCGGGTTTAAGCCAGTGTGCACATGTGTGCACTTAGCTAAGCATCGCTAAGCATCGCACAAACCCATGCAAACCTGCTTACAACTGCTTAAAAGTGCCTTAGTCACTCTGTGTCAGGGCCCTTGTTCTGCTCAGCAGCAAAATAAAATACCTCTGTCAGTCTCTAACCCCAGACCTTGGACACATTAGACTGCATGAAGTACCACTAAGCCACAACAGATATACAATAACTTGGTGCTGCAAAAAATATATCATGCATTACAATGAGTGAATGTAAAGGAAAAATAGGAAGGCCATAACACAAAGCTTGTTCTGTGGATCTTTACCAGCAATTGTTGTGGGATTGCATTACATGAGTGTGATGTGAGAAGTAGCCAATCAAGCAGAAAATAATGTTACAGAGGCACATTACAACCCTCATACAGTATCATAGCAGGACAAACACTGGCATATCTGAGTAGGGCAGAGGCCATACCTCCTAACTCAGTCAACTTTCCAGGGATGTCCCTGATTGTGAAACATATTTTAGCTGTGTCCCTCAGAATCCCCCAGGAAAAGTATTGATGTCAGTCAGAAAGGTGGGCTATTACACAATGAATACAGACAATAATATCAGTAGACACCGCTTGTATGTCATGAAAGGAGTACTAATCCATATGCACTGCTTCACTGAAGTCTACACCTACTGTCCCTATTATGTGTAAGGTGTACCTCATTTTCAACTACCTATCCCTGACTCCATGCAAAGATGTATCTGAGTGTTCCATAGGCCTGGCAGAGACACAAACACCCAGGCATATAGGCTATACTGCTGTTACACACTCTGCAAATAGCTTTGTTAGGACCTCCCCAAGCATACCCTTATGTAGGAGTATAACACAGAAATATCAATGGATGTAGCCATGTACTGGTAGCAACTGACTGTAACAATGCCATTGTAACAGTGCTGAAAACACCTGTGAGTTGCACAGACAAAGAATGACAGTGTACCTCTGGCTACCATCTGGGTAGGTTCACATTTGGGAACTATGCAGACAGACAACCTGCCCTGATAAATTCACAGGTACACACCAATCCTGCAAGTCCAGTAAGATAATATTTACACATTAATGCATAATGCTCTCTGTATGTAAGCAACCCCCCCAATTAAAAGATACTTGTGCGTTTAGGGTCTACCAAGTGTGTAGGTAGGCATACTCAGTACAGGAACTGTCCAGTTGTCCTGCGAACCCTGTGCTAATGTCAACACTAATAAACACAAACCCTGCAGAAATCAGCACATTAATATTCCCAGTATAACAGTTCACAAGCAGTTCATGTGCCAAGAGAATATGTCTCAATAACTACATTTGTATGGCAGTTAATTATATGAGTAGAAAATAAACTACATAGTCACATAAATGTTGTGTTAGCATTTGTAGTGGTGAGTAAAACTCTACACTGATAGCTCAGTACTGGAAGTGGCAACAGTCAGGTCTGAGTACAACATGTACATCACTGTCTACACCTCTAGCTTCATTTATAAGACGTATACCAACCTTCTGACTTACACAACAGTGTCCACAGCAAACAAGCATGGGCCCCACTCTGAAAATCTGAAAGGGCTACGCCTACATACCTTAGCAATTTATAGCATTGGGGTGCTATGACAGTGAGTACTGCAATTACCACTCAGCAGGCTGTATGCATTTACCAAATGCTGGGCAACAATTGGTGCAGAGGGCATCACATGCACATGTGCAGATACCTATAAAAGCAGATAGTACTTGCTATCCCCACATGCAATCATTACATTGCGTGTTCCAGATAGTGAACAACTCCAAGCAGGAAAAAAAAAAAAAAAACAACAATACGTTTCTGTACTTAATAAAAACAAAAACATCAAAGCATACACAGACGGACCTGAAAGGGACATACAGGTATGTAACAGTTTGTAGTTACCGGCAAGTAGTAGATGTTTATGGTTAGTACTGTAGATCCTCTGAAACATGCATATGTGGCAGCAGTAGGTATGTATGCACTGATGCCATGCATAAGTATTGCCATGGAGAAATTGTTGTGTAGCTGAGTGCAGTGGGACATAAGTGTGACATTTGTAGCTCAGCAGTACATGTCAAACATCTGATATATGGTCTGTACAGTACTTTGTTTAATGGCAGTTTGGGGGAGTACTGCAAACACCTATATAAACTTGCATGTCACAGAGTAAGACATGCATGATAGTCACATAATGTGGAGCTTAGCATTGGCAACTGCTGTAGCAGGCTAGCATAGTAATGTATCATTTGCAGCTATGTATACCCTTGTACTATTACTGTATGCACACATGTGACAACTGTCCATGTTGTAGCAAGGCCCAACAGGTCATCCGTGAGGTGTATGGACTTACAACAGTGTGGACCTTGTGTCTGTATGACACACCCATATGTCGAGATACATGTGTGTCTGAGTTATAAGCATCTCAACATGTGCATAGAGAAAGGGACATACTGCAACTGTTTGTGAAGGGCGGACATTTATATGTTGGTGCAGGTTGTTATGTGCATATATATATGTAGGTTGTAGTGTGTGTCAAACAAGACAGTATACAGTGCTGGCATATGACATGTGTTGTTCAAACGCCGTGGGTATGATTTGTTAGGTAAATAGTCTTCCAGATAGGGGGTCCTGTTAAACATATATGGGCTGAGAACACCTTCCATGCATTCTGCACAAGACTGTGCAATACCATTACATAACTGTATCCCCCTCAACCTTTGCATAATTGATATTCCCACCATGAAAGGTAGACTGTATATGTGCCAATATGTATATCTATGTGTACCCCAGTGGATGTTCAAATGTACGCTCCAGCTGAATGTTGTACATGTATTGCCATCCCTGTTGTTAAAAGCCCTGTACCCATGAACTAACACATAGGTGGTAGTGTACTCAACAACGAAGGTGTGATAAGAGACTACGGGACACAGGTGGATAGTAGTGTCCCTAATGATGATCACTGTGCCACACTAGTCATGTAAACCTAGTACAGTTCACATGTTATCAGTAAATGTGTGTCATCCATGGAAACAGAGGTCAGTGTTCCACTCCACTCATCAGTCATAATACCCATCATAGAGTACAATGTCCCTGTTTGTATGTACCTCAGAAGACATCCACAGCAACAGTAAATGCCAGACACATACCTCACAAAGAGTATTACTGGACTCCAACAGATGCCCTATGCTGACTGTCTTACAAAACCACAGCTACACTGTGTTGCATACCGCCTACCCAGAGGCTACCCTGGCCTAACATACAATGCTATGGCAAACCCACAGGTGTTGGACGTGCTCCATGTAAACAGATGGAACAACAGACAAGATACACACTCTACTGATCTATACCTTGTAATGTAAAAAGCAGAACATGCTCGACTGGCACATTATCATCACAGACACATACCATACTGTGGAACCAACTACCTATCAACAGCATATGAAGGTCCTCATTAGCAGTTGCCATGAATAACCATGATGATTGCATGTGAGATAGGAAACACAACCCGGTAATCACCCCTGTGGCTCTGCATGACAGGGGCACATGAACCTACATTACATGGGTGTTGTAGTTCAGGGTACCATATGTCTAGGCTTCCATAGACCCTATGGATAACAGCCTATAAGCTACCTAGGACATGATACACACACGCATGTACTTGTTGCACCACATGCTATGTGATGTTGATTGTGTGTGATGGAGAATGTGTATGTGAATGTGCCAATGATGTGTATATGTGTGATAGCCTATTGGGAATCTATGTATACCATGGTATGTAGTGTTGTAGCTCTAATCCCACCAAAAGGTCCGTATGCTATTGCCAGGCAGGAAAAGCAGTATGGCATACATTGTGATGTAGTCCCATGGTGTCGACTGGAGTGTGCCATTGTAGGCTAAGGCAGTACATGTATGCTTATTGATTGTTAACTCTAGTGAATACAAGTCACGTATGGACTGTAGTACTTCCTGAAGCTGTATGCCTCAACTGCACAGTATGGTTTATATCCACATGGCTTGGTAACACACTTTTGTTTGTTACCTGTAGTCCTCACACATTACATACCTCAGGCATGAGGTTATGTAGGTGCTGACACACAGTAATGTATGGTACACAGGTAAATGTAATCTGGGTTGCCATACCTTTGTGTCTTGTAGGTATGTCTGATGTGTGTGTGGGTATGCCTGTAACATGGCCTCGGTGGTATGTGTCACAGGATATAGGTGCGTATCTAGCAACATGTATAGTGTAGTAGAGCAGTATGCCACCTATAGTGATGAATGTGCACATATGTTACTGAGGGGGTTGCTATCAACAAGTAGTGTGCTGTATTGGTAGTACTGTAACCATACTGTACATTGATTTCAATGGATGACAAATGTCTGTATGCATTAGCTTCATATACACCTCCTGTGGCTAGGTGTTGCATTGTGTCACATACAGTGTGCCATGTACTGTTGTATAGTTTTACATACTGGTTTCACTTTGTGGCTGTGCAGAACATGGTTTGGTATATAGTATGTGCCAGGCACTGCCAGGCAGTTGTGGGCTTAGCAGTCATATGTGGTATTAAAAGTGTGTATCTACTGACAGCCAATATGTTGCTATATATGGCATTTCATTGATGTCTGTACATTAGAATGTTGAGTGTGCCACATGACTTGCTCACAATTACTGCTTAATTGTCTTCCAGGGTTATGTCACACAACAGAAAGCCAGCCTATTCCCCTGAGGAGGAGGAAGTTATCTCAGATACACTCATCCAACATTATAACCTTCTGTTCTCAAGATCCTGCCAGGACCAGCATGGTCACACTGCACTGCGGCAGGATGATGTCCATTGGGTGAATGATGTAGGTATGCATAACCAGACTTATGAGCAGGTACGCCATCACTGCAGTGATTTAATCAGACATGTCCAGCAGCATGCCTCCGATGTCGACAGACAACAACTTGCCACAGGTGGTGGTGCTGCTACACATCCCCCCTCACCAGTGTGGAAGAGCTGCTCCTCAGCTTGGTGGCTCCTGGCCAACCAGTACAACACACCTGTGTCATCATGGAGGCCGGAGTCACCCAGCACAGTGATAATGAGCGTGCAGGTAACATGGCATATCCGTAGACCACTGTTATACCAAGTATTATAATATGCATTAATCAGATGTGTACTGTGTATGCAGAATATGTGGAGCCTGGTGTCATGCAATACGGATAATTCGGGACATTATCTGTATGCCTGTGACTGTCACCCCATGTACTACTGTATAATTGCAGACTCACAGCAGCAATGCCATAGTTGTTGACACTGACATACTGTCTCATATCCTTGCAGGTCCCTCTGGTGTGATAGCAAGACAGCAGACCCATGCTGGTGAGTGGGCTACAGTCAATATAGCATATAACATGTGCATGTCATAGGAGAGTTGTAGGCCATATACACATGTTAAACACCTACACATAGTGCATGTTCTGCATGTTCTCTGTGTGACTATGCACTTCCCAGTGACATGAGTAGCTGACTCATACACATGCAACATACAGAGCATCACAAACAAGTGGGGTACACTGTAGTGGACATTGTATAGGCAGAGTCAATACACATGCACACAACATACACCACTTTGTCATATGCAGTATGTGTTAATATGATACACATGGAATATGTAGACACCTGCTGTAAGGTCATATTTCAGTATCCCATATGTCATCAACACAGCACACATACTATACCTGGGGGTAGAGGCCTATCATGGGGTGGTGTGACACGCGTCAACACACAACACAGTCATGTTAGGCAATGCTCCCTATTGAACACCTGACATGCCCATGTAACAACTGTCTGTGAACTGTTAAATGTAGCCTAAGTGGTGCAGGTCAGGTACAGCAAGATAGTTCATAGGTTCATAGGTACATACTAGGCTATCTGCCCTAGGGCATTTATAAGCCTAGCCAGAGTGTGTATGGCTTTCGCCACCCATTTTAAATGATTTTGCTATGCCCTTTTTCGAGGTTAGTATACTGTGCCTCTGTCTAACAGTGACACAGAAGTGATACCCGGGATAAACCTATGATCTCCCATCCACTCATCAAGATTCCTCTTGAAGAGAGTCAATGAGGGACTCTGCCTAACCTGGACTGGGATTTTATTCCAGAGTGAAGGGAGCCTCTGGGTTATGAATCTGTCCCTCCAGCATGTCCTATTTATTTCAGGTCAGAGGTTTAAGTCCCTCGACGCATAGCTCGATGGGATTTGGATATTCTGAGGTGCAGCATGTCCATTAATTCCGGGTAGGACATGGTTTTATACGTCAGGCACAGATCGCCTCTGAGCAGACGGCATGCCACTGAGTAGAGCTCGAGTTTCTTTAACCGGGCAGCATACGGCATCTGTTTGAGCCCCTTGATCCTCTTGGTGAGGTACTTTTGGGGTCTTTCCAGTTGCTGCAGGTGTCTGGTAAGGTACATCCCAAAAGGGGCATTGTACTCAATTATGGGCCTGATGAGGGATTGAGTAAAGAGGCACGATGACCTCCCCTGATCTAGATGTGAATCCCTTCATGATTAGGTGGGCTATATAAAATGTTTTTCTAACCACTTTGGCCACGTGGTTGTCAAATGAGAGATTGCTATCAACTTGGGTCCCCAGGTCCCTAATTACTTCTTCTGTACTTAATGGATTACCACCTATGTTGTAATTTGTGGGCACTTTGTTTTTGCCAAAGGGGATGACTATACACTTTGCCAGTGTGACATGCATCAGTGGCTTTGACTGACCACATGATGCTGCCTGATGATGGCTCATGGTACTACACTACATCTAGTTACAGTACCTGCAGTACTACACATAGCATTCATTGTTAAACACCTGACAGTTATGTGCATCCGGCCATGGTTTGTATACCTATGAGTGATGGTGCACAGGACATTGGAAAGTATTTCAGACGTGCAGTGCAATATTGTGTCCATGTACACATTGTGTACCAGGGTGAGGCCAATCATTGAACAACACACATGCATCAACGACATGTATACTGTTATCAACAAGAACTCTCTACACTCGCACTGCATGCTGTTGAGCAACACACATCCTGCATGCTGACATGTGTGATAGGACTCTTTGGCTTGTGATACTGTACTCCACCATCAACCACTAACGACTATGTTCCATATTGCTGTTGGTGTCTGTGTGTCAACTTGAATGTGTAGTGTATTAGTGTGCATGTGTGCATGTGTGCATGTGTTCATGTGTTCATGTGTGCATGTGTGCATGTGTTCATGTGTTCATGTGTGCATGTGTTCATGTGTTCATGTGTGCATGTGTGCATGTGTGCATGTGTTCATGTGTGCTTGTGTCCATGTGTGCATGTGTGCATGTGTGCGAACATCCTGTACAGATGGTAAAGTGTGCTTCCTGTCTCCCTCTCACAGGTGCTGAGGTATTATTGGATGGGTGCAGCAGGGAACCTGAGGTCACTGCCACAAATAATGATGATGATGATACATGTGTAGTGGCACAGGTATGTTTGACAGGGTCTGTCGATGGTCCACTAATCGACAGTACACAGCTTTCCACACCATCTATGTGCACATACGTACTGCCATTACATCCCTCAACACCAATGGCCTTAGGTGAGGAGCAGCATATGGTAGGCATTGACCAGGAAAGTGTGGTATCTATGGCACATGCAACCCAACACAGCAGCCATGCCCAGACACCCGGAACGGTACCACATAGGCATATGTCCAGGGGTTCTCGTGGGAGCATCGCTGGTCGTAATGCCCCTGGCAGGCATGCCCACACAGGTCTCACAACCTCAGGTATGTTCCAGGCTGTGATGCAAGCACAGGCACGTATGGAACGGTACACCAGGCAGGGACTAAGGGCGCAGAGTGCTCATAACACCGTGATCAATGACAGTATCCGTGACCTTGCCGGTGCCATCCTCAATTACACCGATGTTATTGATAGATGTTGGAGGGAGACACTAGATGTCCTCCGCAATGTTATGTCCATGTGCCAGGACAGTGCAGGATGGCTGGGCCATCGACATGGATGTATGCCAGCAACATCATCAGCTGGCAGTCATCATGGAAGACACCCAAGTGCCAGCCGCTCCTGTAGTGCCAGTACCAGCCCCAGCAATGTTGTGGCTGGGCTGTCGGTAGACCGTCCAAGATGACCATGTGCACGTGGCTCTGGCCAGTCCCAGCAGGGACATGGGTCCAGTCAACATCCCTCTGCCTCTGATGATAGTACTCAGTCTGGCTTAGTACCTGATACTGCCCGTGTCACCCCTGCCAGGCACAGGTACTGTGTCCGTGGCCGGAGACAGTGATCTGTACAGCTTGGCAGGTACAGTCTGTTGCTGTCCCACAAACTCCCATATTTGGCAGCCACAAGGGGGTACTGTGTGCATGCAGACACACGCACATACTACCAACACATAGGGCTAACACATACACACACACACACACATCACATCATCATTGCCCCATACTGTACTGTTGTCCCTCACACACACACACACACACACACACACACACACACACACGCACACACACACACACACACACACACACACACACACACACACACACATACATGTTGATTGGATGGGTCATTGTCAGGCTCTGGAAAAACAATCACACACCCTGTGCATATGATGAAACTGTGCCACCTCCTGTCATCTGTGACATTGATGCAGGAACAGGAAACATGGTGCTGATGCACAGGGTGACCTACTAGCAGTGTAGCAATGTTAGCATGTTGTGAGCAGTAAAGTGTAATGATATCCTTGTAGGTGTATCTGAGCAGGCACGATGCATCACAGCACTGATTATCAATTTAGTATTGTTTACACCAGTGTTCATTCCAAACATGGATTGTCCACACATGTGCCAGTTGGCTGATTTGTGTGGTACTGGCAGCATGTGTCGGTGAGTGGATGTTACATGTGTGATGTGTGCAGTACAGATTTCAAGGTGTACATTTGTGAACATGGTGGAGGTGCACTGTTTGCATGTATGTGCATGGTGGGCACATGGGAAGGGTGACATGCCCTGTATTACACAGTGTTAATACTTCATATTTCCTATTGGTGTCCAATATGCATGTCACTACACATATGTCACAACTTTGGTATACATGTGTGTATGACATGGTATGACATTATGCTGTGGGCGATACTGTTGATATCAGTCATTGGTTAGCATTCTGGTAGTGTACATAACCTCAACAGCCTGATTTTAACCAATCATTAGACAATGTCTTGACAACTGACACACAGCTGTAGGATACACGGTAGCATTAGAATCTTTCCGGTATTCTACTATACCAGTTACCAGTGGTAATGACCACCACACATTCCCGTGACCACTCCTGTTTGGCATGTGTCCATCCTAAGTACAAGCAGACACACTAGGGATTTGTACGTCCACATCTGGTGATGCATACAGTGGCCTACAAAGCATTCCCCAGATTAGACACCTATCCTCCACAAGGGTATCATACAGACATTTACCTGTTGACAAACCCATGTTGTGAAGCTATGAGCCAACAGTAGCATAGTCATCCACATTTACTACAGATAGTATCCTGATAGTACCACATTGGTAGTAGCACACAACATGTAGCAGGGGTACCGATGTGTACAAACAGCCACATGTGATTTCATCTGTCCTTTGATATCCACATTCCTAAAGCTATGCTGATGTCCCTCAGTGTATCGCATAAGCAATAAGGGGTCTGTATGCATATCCACGGAGTTGTTGTATACCTATAATGAATGGCCATTATTGACAGACTGTGTTGTATTTGAACATGTCTGTCATATTCCACAGGCATACACCCACACTCACACTATTCTATAACAACTGTCATGTATGTGTGTGACACAGATGACCTAGGGCACAGCTCACTACAGTGGCTGGACTTGTCACATACATACATATGTGAGCTACGGTCCAAGAAGCAGCAACAACAACTGTCAATGGTAACATATGTAGTCATGTTGACAGCAGGCTTCACACCTATGAAGTGAATGAGGTCACATGTACATATATGTCTTATCCACAGAGTTACCAGTTTAGGTCACATGTACATATGTGTATTTGCCACACAGATACCTGCAGTGTGCAATGCACATACTGTAGTTTTACTGATATGTCATACAGTAGTAAAAGCAAAACCCACAACACATTGCTCAACAGTGTCACACACACACTCATCAATTGCAGGATTCAAACCCCTACCTACCTAGGTCATGATACTACACAGATATGCATTACCACGATGCACCATATGCTTTACTAGGAATTTTCATTTCCACTGCTGTATTTGTGGGATAATGACATCATCAAACCGGCAAAAGGGGAATTTACGTCTTTCAATGTGTTTTCACAGTCTCCAAAAAGGCCACTCCTCTCATAGGATTAGACACACACGCATACTCAGCAATTGCAGGATTCAAACCCCTAGCTAACTATAATGTTACTAGAGAGGAACGTATTACCACAACGTGCTATAGGCTTTACTGGGAGTACTCATTTCCAAAGCTGTATTTGTGGGATACTGACATCATCACACTTGGCAAAGAGGAATTCACCTCTTCTAATGTGTTTTTACAGTCTCCAAAAAGACCACTCCTCGCAAAGGGAAGCTCATACACACATTCAGCATTTGCAGGATTCAAACCCCCACCTAACTATGTTATGATACTAGGGAGATAAGCATTAACACGATGCACTATATGCTTTACTGGGAGGATTCCTTTCAAAAGCTGTATTTGTGGGATATTGACATCATCACACTTGGCAAAGAGGAATTCACCTCTTCTAATGTGTTTTCAGAGTCTCCAAAAGGCCACTCCTCTCAAAGGGAATCTCATACACACACATTCACAGCATTCAAACCTCTACCTAACTATGTTATGACACTAGGGAGATATGCATTAACATGATGCGCTATATGCTTTATTGGGAGGATTCATTTCCAAAGCTGTATTTGCGGGATACTGACATCATCACACATAGCAAAGTGGAATTCACCTCTTCTAATGTGTTTTCACAGTCTCCAAAAAGGCCACTTCTCTCAAAGGGAATCATACACACACACACACACAGCAAGTGTAGGATTCAAACCCCTATCTAACTATGTTATGATACTAGCAGTAGTTAGTAGATAGGCACCTACTACTCAACTGAATCCACCAGTCACAAAATTCAGAAAAATGAAGAAACCAAATACTAGTGGATTCAACACGAAGATGTTCAGTACAAGAATGATCGAAATTTTACCAAACCAACATCAATGCCAAGACAGTCCCAACAAAGAAGATGTACCAGATGTATTCGAAAACTGTAAACTCTTTTATTCCAAAAACACGAAACAGATGAGCACTTTCACGTACACAATGTACGCTTCCTCAGATCTAATTTGTTATGCTCATAGCTAGTCTTTAAATACTCATTCAAAACGCAATTAGTTCGTTAATTAAGCAAGATAATTGAATGAGCTGACACCAATCAGGCTAAGCATTTGTTAAAGCTCATTTAAAGCTAAAAACCTTGTTTGTATATATAACTGAGCATGTCTTTAAATATTATCTGTATAACATATAACTCATACATATCTATAGTAAAATGCATATATATGCAAATACACATACTCAAATACATGTAAATGGAGACGTTTTACATAAATAATCTCTATGAATAATCATCAATAACTATACATTATTAAAGCATTATATACATATAATACATATAATAGCAATCAAATACATATAAAGCATATAAAACATTTAAAATATGAATATGAACATCTTTACATATAAAATTAAATTTATATAAATAAAGCTCAACTACATTCTATCTATCATTATTGTATGAAAACACAACTTAATTCCATATATATTATAATTAAGCAGTGGAACATTCTTGTGACTACTATCTCCTATTCCTAAGTATAGGTTTAATTGATGCATGCTGATTAATGCCTGGGTGTATATGTGCTCTAAGCTTAAAAATCCATTGTAATTCCCTATTTTCCAATAAATTTATATGATCTCCCCCTCTACTATTACTATTCACTTTCTCTAATACTCTAAACTTAAACTTAAATCCATTTTTACACTTTATATCATATATATGGTTATACACCCTATTTTTCAATTTTCTTTTAGTTAACGCTACATAGAACACTGGACAAGTGTCACAAGTAGCTAAATATATGAGGCTCTCCGTTTCACATGTTGCCTCAAATCTAGGAACAAAGGTATATCTCAACACTGGATGTACAAAAATCTGTTCATTAGTAATATATGGACACATATTGCAACGCTGGCAAGGAAATGTGCCTTGTCTTACATAACCTACCGAATCCAGGCCATAATTCAGTCTAGGATTGGAACACAACAACCTTTTGAGATTCCTATTGTTCCTGTAGGCAAACCTAGGGTTATGGCCTACAATTTTGATAGTCTGATCATCTATTGCCAAAATTTTCCAATTATTCTGGATGATGTCCCGTATTGCTCTGCTGTCATTAGTATAAGTCACAACATACCTAACTATTGCTGTATCACTCTTTTGTATTTTCATATTGGTATTTCTATAACAATACTTATTCAAAATTTCTTTCATGTTAATATTAATAGCTTCTTGAGGAGGGGATCCAAAGACTTCATCTCTGATCCGTTCCACCATCTTTTTATTATAGCCCCTTTCATGAAACAGTTTCATCATTTGTTCCACTTTTTTCAATTTTGCACCAACATCTCTACATAATCTATTTATTCTAATGAATTGACTTCTAACTATTGCTGGAAAAACATGTCTCGGATGCATGCTATCAAAACTCAATAGAGTATTTTTCCAGCATGATTTCCTGTAGAGACTGGAAACTAAAGTACCTACTTTAATGCTCAAGCTTACATCTAGAAAATGTACTGTTTCATGTGAGGCTTCCATAGTGAACCTCAAGAAATCAGTCGTGCTTTCAAGATGGTGTAGAAATTCTTTAAACTCCTCTTCAGTACCTCTCCAAACAATAAGGACATCATCCACAAACCTCTTGTATAATACTACTTTCTCAAAAGATACATGTTTAAACAGAAATTCTTGTTCCCATTGGAAAACTACTAGATTCGCATAAGTGTTAGCACATGGGGTGCCCATTGCCACACCCCATTTCTGATGGTAAATCGTCTCTCTATATGAGAATACATTATAAGACAATACTAAATCAAGTAGTTGGCAAATGAGTATTTGTTTGTTTCTGCTGAAACCACCTCTAGACTGAATAAGTTCTCTAACTGCTTGGATGCCATATTCATTCGGGATGGAAGTGAACAGATTCCGTACATCCAGTGTTATTAATAGATGTAAATCTTTACTTAGCTTCTCTCCCAACTGCTCTATATGTTCTAAAAGTTGATAAGTGTCTTTAAGGATCGTAGGAATTTCATTTACTAACGGTCTCAATATTTTTTCAAGAAAGTTTGATATATTCTCAGTAGCCCAAAATTCACCCGAGACTATTGGTCTCATCGGAGGTGGTTCTATACCTTTATGGATTTTGGGTAAACCCTTAATCACAGGTATCCGAGGATGTTCTCTATAGAAATAATCATAAAGCTCCTTGTCTATTTGCCTACACATCAGCATGTCATAAAGACTATCTGCCACTACCTTGCAAATATTATTAAGTGTTTCTTTTGAAATTTCAACATAAGTTTGTCTGTCACTTAACATAAAAAGCATGAGTTCATCATACTCTTCTGTGTTAAACAAAACAATCCCTCCCCCTTTATCAGCTGGTTTAAAAGTGAGGGTGGGATCAACAGACAAGGATCTAAGTGAAGAACTCTCTTTAGTACTCAAATTAAAATATCGACATTTTTTCTTTCCATTAGAAAAATAATCATACATATTGTTTTCACAAACCTTTAAAAAACATTCAATGTGCACCGGTAGAGGCGGTGAAAAAGTACTTTTCATTTTGAAACTATCCAAAACATTAGTTATATGTGTAGCTGAAAGTTTATTGCCAAAGTATAATTTGAGAGCGATTGCTCTCACAAACATTCTGAGGTCAATAAGTACATCGTATAAACTGCTACCTTGCGACGGAATAAAAGTCAATCCTCTATTGAGCAAGCTAATATCATCTTGGGATAGCACAAATCTGGATCGGTTGAAAAACAGGTTGCTCAGTTCTTCTGTCGTCTCCGTTGTTGGAAGCTCTCCCTTGAGTACTTTTGTTTCTTCCGCTCCCAACTGTTTGTGCAATCCCTCTGTTGTGCTTGCTTCCGGACTGGATAGGGTAAAAAATGTTGGATGGTTTTCTGCGCATATGTTTTCGGGATCGCTCCCATCCTGTTGGCTGATTTGTTGGCTTCCTGGTTTGGAAGTGGTGTACGAGGAGACAGAGCAGTGTTTAAAGGCTGCAACTCATCAGGTGGAGTGACAAATACTCCATCTGAGATGACGCTTGCCACGTCAGTTTCCATTCGACCAATTACAGATGTGGTTGCTTCTGCCCGGGTGTTCGATTGTTACTCCTGGGCCAAACAAACTTGTTCCCTGTAGAGAAATCTTTAAAATCTCTGTGTAACTTACGTTGTTTCATTTGTTGCAGCTTCTGGCTGTAGACAAAGACCTGCATATATATATGGTCCAATTTACCCAAACAGGATTCATAATTGAATAGATCACGTATCTCTTTATTTAGTCTTTCTATCTTTAGCAGCAACTCTTGCTCAAGAGGGGAGAAATAGTCATTAATTAATTGCATATACTTGTAACTTAGGTCAAGGTTAAGCTCTTGCCATTTTTTCAACAATTCCGGATGATTGTCCCCATATGTAGGCATACATAAAACCCGCATGCTTCTGGGGACAATTTTGAAGTGCATACAGGCTTCAAGGTGTTTGCATTGCCTTGTACAACGCTGCAGTCTATATACATCATTCTCTAATTCAATAGATAATGAACGGAATTGTTCTATATTATCTATTTGACTTACTGCACCAGCGGTCACTGATGTTGGTAGCTCCAGAGTCAATAAAAGGTTACTCAGATTTTTAGTTATAAGATGCCATTTGTCTTCGTTTGCCCTCATCTCCGGACGAAAATCCAATTCGATAGGAACATTAGCCATCTCGTGGAGTAGTAATAGGTCAAGCAAGAGCAAATACGTTAGTAGATAGGCACCTACTACTCAACTGAATCCACCAGTCACAAAATTCAGAAAATGAAGAAACCAAATACTAGTGGATTCAACACGAAGATGTTCAGTACAAGAATGATCGAAATGTTACCAAACCAACATCAATGCCAAGACAGTCCCAACAAAGAAGATGTACCAGATGTATTCGAAAACTGTAAACTCTTTTATTCCAAAAACATGAAACAGATGAGCGCTTTCACGTACACAATGTACGCTTCCTCAGATCTAATTTGTTATTCTCATAGCTAGTCTTTAAATACTCATTCAAAACGCAATTAGTTCATTAATTAAGCAAGTTAATTGAATGAGCTGACACCAATCAGGCTAAGCATTTGTTAAAGCTCATTTAAAGCTAAAAACCTTGTTTGTATATATAACTGAGCATGTCTTTAAATATTATCTGTATAACATATAACTCATACATATCTATAGTAAAATGCATATATATGCATATACACATACTCAAATACATGTAAATGGAGACGTTTTACATAAATAATCTCTATGAATAATCATCGATAACTATACATTATTAAAGCATTATATACATATAATGCATATAATATATATAATAGCAATCAAATACATATAAAGCATATAAAACATTTAAAATATGAATATGAACATCTTTACATATAAAATTAAATTTATATAAATAAAGCTCAACTACATTCTATCTATCATTATTGTATGAAAACATAACTTAATTCCATATTTATTATAATTAAGCAGTGGAACATTCTTGTGACTACTATCTCCTATTCCTAAGTATAGGTTTAATTGATGCATGCTGATTAATGCCTGGGTGTATATGTGCTCTAAGCTTAAAAATCCATTGTAATTCCCTATTTTCCAATAAATTTATATGATCTCCCCCTCTACTATTACTATTCACTTTTTCTAATACTCTAAACTTAAACTGATGGTCATTACAATCTACAATATGTTTCGCTAAAGCATTTAATCCATTTTTACACTTTATATCATATATATGGTTATACACCCTATTTTTCAATTTTCTTTTAGTTAACCCTACATAGAACACTGGACAAGTGTCACAAGTAGCTAAATATATGAGGCTCTCCGTTTAATTAAGCAGTGTTAAGTATGTTATGATACTAGTGAGATATGCATTAACACAACGTGCTATATGCTTTACTGGGTGTTTTAATCTCCACTGCTGTATTTGTGGGATACTGACATCATCAGACTTGGCAAAGAGGTGTTCACCTCTTTTAATGTGTTGTGAAAGTCTACAAAAAGGCCACTCCTCCCAAAGGGATTCACACACACCCACACACACCAATTACAGGATTCAAACCCCTAACTAAGTTATGATACTAGGAAGATACGCATTAACATGACACACTATATGCTATACTGTGTTGCTTCTATTCTCCTGCCATATTTGTAGGATGCTGACATCATCAGACTGGACATGGTAATGTGTGTGCACTTAGTTTTATGCAATCCCAGGAATGAACCTTGTGGGTCAGCAGGTGTGAACAGCTTGTACAGGAATCCACAATTCATAGCTTGTGTGATCTATCTGTGGACAAATTGCCATTCCTTCATATGACAATACATATTTATGCACAGATTGTTGGTTTTGTGGATACAACATGTGTCTGTGATGTTGATAAAGGACTATTCAAAGTCTATGTGGGACGTGTGTTGCTCCTTTCAGTGATGTATGTCCTGGGTGGCTGCCTTGAAAACAATCTAGCAGGTTTAGGGAACATGATCTGCTCATTAACATACCACAGTTGGTTGGGTTGTGTGTTTGTCGGATTACAATAGCTCTGTTTCTGACTGCAATCATGATGGACTCCATGGCCTAGCAGTTCAGACTTCATAGGCTTATAGGACTACAGTTCCCATGGTCTGTTATGCACCAACACTTGAGTGGTGTACCACATGTTGCTGTAACACATTCAACAGTGTAAGATCCTGTAGAGAGTGTGAGGCTCAACAGACTGTTCAGGTGCAGGGTCTGTTTGTTCTGTTGTTCACTTATGACACATATGGGGAAACAATGTTATCCATGTGATGGGATTCATTTGGCTTTGGGAGGAGCAGTTTACACATTCTACATGTGATATCTCCTGGTATGATGACAGGGCCTTTTGTCACTGGGAGGTGGGTATGTATGTATGGGCCTGTCTGACAGGATGTCGACATTGTCAGTCAGGTACAGTTGACCCTGACTCAGGACATATATGACTGTACATTGCTATTTCTGACATAGCTGAAGGAAGTGTAATGGTTCTGTCTGTACTCCGTCACAGACAATCTTTCCAAAGCAACAACAAACCTGTACACTAAACCCCTGTTGTACTCTTTTACACACTTAACACACTACTGATCCTTTGTGATCAGTCAACAGTGCATGTCATCATTATATCCTGGCATATCCAAAGGTCGGTTTCGTGTGTACCCTCCAGTCCAGCTGGTGCATATTGGAATTTTGACGCATTGTTACAACTGCCTTATGTACACAGAGAACTCTGTCCTCTTACCAACAAACTCAGATATATGTGAGAGAAGCAACTGTATAGACAGACAGGAGGCTGAGCTCTCCCAAGCCGTGACTGGCACAGTCTATCAGGTGGTGAAGGTAACCACACACACCACAAATCCAGTCTCACATGGACCTATGACGACAGCAAACCAAATACATTACCACACAAACACATACTCGGAGCCTCTAAATATACTCTGCCTAAGCAGCAGAGACATCCAAGGCAGACACCCAAACAACTGCTAACCCACAACTATACACACAAATATCACATAGTTCACAAAGTCAGTGTGCCACACAGTCACTGCCCTTAGGCCTACACAACACACCTAATACACTTGTAATAGGTGACTGTAATTGTCGGTCACACTGACATCCCACTCACCAGGCTGAACAAGGAGAAGGTCACTTTGTGCTGTCTGTCGGGTGCCAGGATCTGCCACATGACACATGCACTCATGTCAGTCCACTGCAAGTACAAATATGGCTCCATCATTGACCATGCTGGTGTGTAAACCCTCATATGTTCCTCCCTGGACTACATGACAAGAGACATAGAGGAGCTCTCTAATCATGTAGCCCAGGCCAGTATGACCCTGACCTTGTGTAGCATCTTACCCTCATTAAGAATTATGTCACAGTATACAGACAAACTGATCACTTTTAACAGTTGGCTAACATATTGGTGTCATTCATAGGGGATCCAGTGTCTGTCAGCCTGGGATTACATGCTCGACATGTCACATAGATTCGCTGTGGATGCCATGCACCTGTCATCCCTAGGCTTTCACCGACTGGCTAAGGCTCTTGCTACACCCATAGTGGCTGTTTGAAGCAAGGCTCAGAAGACAAAACCACCTCCATAGACATTACAGGGTAAAGGAAACGGAGAGTAATGCTGCTCAACAACAGATGTCTAACCCTCAGAATGCATGCACTCAGGACTCACATCAGTATGGAGACTGTCGATATATGTGCAGTAACAGACACCTGGTTCAGGCTCCCAAAAGCACACCAGCACTACCAGGTTTTACTTCATACCATGCTTTTCGGACACAAGACTCGGACCGGCCAACAATAGTGGGGGTATCCATATACATCATACATACACACACACACCTCCGGGTTGGTAGCACTGCACAAAGCATCAGAGAACATACATGTGCAACTGACAGTGGGCCAAACTGCATTTCAGTTTGCAGACTGCTACAGACCACACTCCCAAACTTGGGAACAACACTCGGTATTCCTGGGAACACTGGGGAATGTGAAGGTCTCTCCAAACACCATTATATTGTGTGACTTCAAATACACAAACATTGACTGGGAATACTACTCAAGCACCGACACCCTTGCACAACAGTTGCTAGGATTTATAGACTCAAATGCTATGGCAGAACTGGTCACTACAACCACAGGGGGGTAAAACATGTTGGACCTGATCCTCACCAGCATGGAGACTCTATGTTCCACACCAGAGTTATACCCCTCATTGTTAAGGTCAGAACATACATTCATCTCACTGGACATACATATCCCATACACACACACACACATCCTAGGTGATCTCAGTGAAGTACTTCTCATAAGCAAACATCACACTTATACAAACCGAGGTGGTATCTGTCAAAGACCCTGGGACAGAGTTAATTACAGCTCAGACCACTTAATCATTTACAAACCCATTCTATGGACAACTACTGGAATGCATGGAGCGTGCTATCCCAGATTACATGACTCACTCCTCCAAAGGTAGGGGACCTGTCTGGTGGACCACAGCCATTAATGAGCTATACAAGGACAGGAGGAGGTTACTACATGATAGAGCACAATCCCAATCAGAAAGGCATCTCTGATCAGTACTATGGAATAGCTACGATCACTTGTTGATTCATCTAAGGGCCACTTCTAATGGACACTTGCAACAGACAATATGGACAATCACAAGGCCTTCTTTAGTTATGTCAGGGACCTGGGTGGGAACTCACAGATATGCTGTGAGTTACTGCATAATGACAAAACATACAGTGAACCCACTGACATTGCAAACATCCTGGCAAACAGGTTCAGTGGAAATGTTTCCCCCCATCCCCCCTGCAGTGCACATGTCCATCCCAACAGGGTGTAGCCTCCCTGACATCACAGATGAACAGGTGAGTGCTGCCCTCTCCATAGCAGACAACACAGCATCAATGGGACCAGACGGTGTCCTGGCCTGCGGCTTACACGAGATTCATGACGAACTTCACACTCACATTATGTCACTGTTCAATATCAGAGTTACTACAGGATATGTACCCAAGGAATGGCGTACAGCAACAGTGTTCCTGCTCCACAGTGGTGGTGCCATAAGGGGCCCTGGACAATATTGCACTATATGCCTAACTATCCTGGTCTGTTAAGCTATGGAGCGTATCGTCATGGAACACATACACATAGACATTGTGAACCTACAGACACTGGATCCTACACAATTTGGCTTTTTTTGTGGGCAGATCTTGCCTCTTGCACTTGTTTGATGTCTTTAAACAGTTAACAGGTTCATAGACATACAGAGGGTTGTCCACACAGCCTACCTGGAGCTCACACAACAGTTCAACACAATACCCCACTCGGCCATTATACATAAGCTCACCGGCTTCAATATCTACACATATGTCACAAGATGGATTGCTAACTGGATCATGGATAGCACCCACATGGTCAGTATTGCAGGTGCCATGTCTGACTATACACCAGTTACATGTGGCATCCCACAGGGCTCAGTCCTGGGACCTCTCTAGTTCCATATATATTTCTCAGATGTACTGGCTAACACAGGAGGAATATGGCTGACCATGTTCGCAGATGACTGCAAACTGTGTGCCATAATCGACTCCCCAGCTGGCACAAGCATCCTCAAAAAGGGTCTCACAGAGATGGATAACTGGTGCCAGAGCCATGGCCTACAGCTACCTTCCATTAGATGCATAGTCATCACCTTTGGTAATAACAACGTGCCCACACATTACCACATAGGTGATGATACATCACATACAGTGTGTGTGATTTGTGATTTGGGGACATAAATAGTTAGTACTCTTGCCTTTGACATTCACGTTGCCAGTGTTGTTGGACACACCTTCTATATAGCTCACCTTATCCCATAGGGTTTTACATCTAGATCAGGTGGGGTCATTGTGCCCCTATACTCATCAGGCCCATGCCTGGATACAATGCCTCATTTCAGATGTACCTTACCCAACACCCGCAGCAACTGTAATGTCCACAAATGTACCTAACCAAGTGGATCTAGGGACTCACACAGATGGTATGCGCAGTTTGGCTATGGTGACCCCAGCTCTCCTCAGTTGCTTACTGCCTACTTGAATGTGATCCGTTCCTGTTGTTTGAAGCCATGTCCATCACAGCATTGATGGACAGGCTCCACCTCAGGATATCAAAGTCCCTTACAGATACACACTCCAGGGACAGGAATGTCAGCACTGATGTTAATAGGACATGCTGGAGGGGCAGATTCCCATCCCAGAGGCTCCACTCACTCGGGAACGAGATCACAGTCCCACATACGCAGAGACCCACACTGATCACCTACAGGTGACATTTTGACAGGTGGATAGGTGATTGTATGTTTAGCCCTGGGATATGTTCTGGGTCCCTGCTAGACCGAAGTGGAATAAAATGAACATATGTGGGATATCTTGTGTGACCTACTATTCACAGGCACAGTCTACTAATCTAGCAGGGTTGCAAAAGCCAAACACACTGTGGCTAGGCTTATACATGTCCTAGGGCAGATAGCCTAATGTCAACCTCTGAACCTATGATAATGTTCGGGATGCACATTGTTCATTGATGGTACTGGTTGCAGGTTTTGTTTCTTGTTTGCTTTCCCACTTTCTATGAACAACCTAAGTATCTGCATAACATATTTGATTATGACAGGGTTTCACTATATTATATATGTGTCTGTTGTCATATAACTGTGTGCACATGGCAGATTGGTGAATAGTGCGAGGTTCCTGGGTTGACACATGCAACTGACGGATATGTGTGGCCCACTGCTGTACTCAGACATGCCCTAAGTGTGTGAGCATGCCCAGTTCAGACTTTCAGTGTTTTGTTACCTGACATTTGTCTCATATATTCAAGTGTGTGAGCATGCCCAGTGTGACCTTGCAGTATGTTGCTGTCTAAGGTCCACTACATTTGCTGATGTGTGTGAACATTACCAATATTAACATTTATACTATATGTGTGTTGAATAGCAGGTTCTATTCTTACTGCAGGCCTCACCTTTGTGTCTTAACTTGACAGGGATTATGCTATGCCTGCAAGGTTTCCATGAGATACTTTGCATAGACTTATCAACATTTTTTCATACAAACTGACCATTGACATACTGTCATGGTTTAGTGGTTCTGTAGTGCACTGTATCCTGGGTTCGAGGACTGTCACTGCTTCATATTTTCATACATCTCAGAACAGACTGCTTCAAGAAAAGTGAAGCAAATATGAACATGTTTACCTGCTTTTGCTGAACTATGCCCAAATTTGACCAGACTTGCACAACATTGCTCGATGTTGACCAACATTGCTGAACAGTGCCCAATATCGCTCAACATTGCCTGTAGTTGTGCTACTTAGTGTGTGCAATTTTGTTTACATATACTAAATAGTGGTGAGAGCTGTTTAGCACTGCTTTATATTGCTTAACACATAGCAATCATGCCTGAGGTGGTGCTGCAGAGCTGCCTGTGTCGGATGCACATTTTATGCTCTCTATACATGTTTGTTAACAGGTAGTGTCAAGTTAGGCATCCCTTTTACTATATGTGCGAGTCGGAGAGAAGTATCATTTCCAGGGTTCCTACTGAGCCAGTGTATATGCTATGCGTTGCCTCTTTGCCAAGGCCAAAGCATACTGGGCATGCCTCCTTCTGCCTACTGGGGCAGGCTCAGGCTGTTCCTCCTCCGAGTCACTCTCTGCCTGTGATGGCCTTGGTAATGGTGGGGGGATGTTTGGCCCGGCCCTATGCTGCTCCTGCTGCAGCTGTTTTCACAGGATCATATTATGTAGCATAGCACATACCATGACAATTTGGGTACATGTAGTTGCTGAGTACTGCAAGGCTCCACCAGATGTGTCCAGGCACCAGAACCGTGACTTGAGCAGCCCAAACACATGCTCGATTACATATGCGTGTGCCTCATTATGGCATTCCTGTTCAGGTGTGTGTGCATTTCTGATGGGTGTCATCAGCCATGGCTCAAGTGCATATCCAGCATCCCCCACTAGGTGACCATTGCAAATGTCTGGTACAGCTGTGTCAGATGCCAGGTATGGGAGTCATGGTAGCTTCCAGGGCAACCAGCACACACATTCATTATTATGCCCTGGGCATCACACACGACCTGGCAGTTGATGGAGGGGTAACCCTTGCGGTTATAGTAGACCCTACCCCGCTCACCAGCTGGTGCTTTGATGTGAATGTGTGTGCAGTCTATTGCACCCACTACCTCAGGGTATTCCGCTATTTGCTGGAAGAGATGCATATTGCTGGCCAATACCTCATGGGAATTGGGGAAATATACATGATCACCGACATGTGCTGACATGGCATTCAGGAACTGGTGCAGTACCCTGGATGCTGATGCCTGTGAAATCCCCATCATATTGCCAGTTGGTCTCTGGAAGGTACCTGTTGCTAGTATTCTTAGGCCAACACATATCTTGGTTTCCACTGGGATGGGTTCCCCTCTGTTGGTTCTGTGTGTGAGGCGTGGCCTGCACAGCTCAACAATTTTCTGCATGAGGTCTCTGTCCACTCTACAGTGTTCCACTATCTCTAGCTCATGTAGCCCCTCGCAGGTTACCCTGGGCCTGTACACTCTTCTCTGCCTCTCACTGTGGGTTGCTCAGCAGCATTCGCATTGTCACCACCCTCAGCATGTTGCATATGTTGCCTTATAACAGCAATGGCAGCCCCTAACATTTCTTTGTCTCAGTAAAGCTTTTTGAGTTTTCACTTCTATTAGCTTACTGCAATGTTGCAGTGTCTCTGAGAAAAACATACTGGAAAGTTGTTTGCTGAGTTTTAAGTGCTGGGCTGGGCTGGGCTAGTGTACTGCCTGCGTAATTGCCTGATTCTGATTGTTTTCACCTGCTAGCTCTGCTAGTACTCCCTGGTTAACTTCCTACTATTTGTTGTGCTTCCTTTTCCCTTTCTGTTTCCTCAGGGGGGCAGCGCCACGCACACAAGTGCAAATGCACGCACAGCAGCTCACACATGCGCACACATGCTTACACGAGCTACAACTTGCTTATTCTTGCTAACACAAGCGCATGCAGGCTTACTCGGTTTTACAGGCGCACACATGCGTGCACACGCGCGCATACACATTGCAGGCATTTCTACAAGAAACTTTGGTGCTGTTCACGGCATACACCTTCAATTTCTTGCCTTTAGCTAGGGTACCTATTGACACACCTCTTCCAGTAATTAGTATCTGACAGCAGACACATGCCACTCTACTCCAATGAGCTTCACTTCTCTCAGACATACCACCCTTATGATGTCACCTATCTTTTACTCTGTTACACCCCTTATCCTACTCCTACACTCCACTTACTGTGCTCTTTTGCTATGTAAACTTGTGATTCACTATCCTTACCCTCATTTGTATAGGATTGCCTACTAATGCTTGGTTACATCTCTTAGACTGAGCTTCCCCCCTTAGCAACCTCTACTCGGTAGCCATGTTGTCTTTGGACTGCCATTCCCTTGCATTGTATATTAGGGATTACTGTAAAATCCACATTTATCCATTTTAATTACTGGTTTTCTGTTTTTTAGAGCCCACTGCATTTGCATGGTGCTGCGCTATGCTTAAACATCGGTGATCGGGAAAAAAAAAATTATTTTATTTTAAATTTGCATCGGTGGACATTGCCATGACCGTATTTTTGGCCATTGGCATGCTTCCTTGACTGGATGCATCTTTTTTTTCAAGCTGTCACGGCTCCGTTTTGCTATTTGTAGAACTGTACTCAGTTGTCAATGGAGTACATTTCTGCAAATAACACTACTCTTACTCAGACAGGTTAGGGCTTCCTGAATTGCAATTTTACCTCATTTGCATGCCTTTCAGCAGCAAATGAGGTAATTTGCATATCCTAGCCCTGTCCGTGTAAGAGGAGTTTTAGGAGCTCTCTTACACGCCCCTGCTGGCTGTTCCTGGATCGCTTGGAAGACATGTTGGCTGCATGGAGTCTTACTCTACTCTTAGACTCCGTGCAAGCCTTTGTGAATCCAGCCCTTTGTTTAGGTCTTTAGGATCTTTAAGGACTGAAAAGAAATTAGGTGATCACTTTACTAAATTTGGATTGCACTAATTAAGATATGTAGTTGAATGGATGAGGAATATTTGCTGTTGCATGAGAATTGTATATTTTAATGTTCTGATTTTGGGATTCATAATTGTTGTTATTTTTATTATGTATACTGACTGGTGAAAGCTTTACCTTTTGTGTTTTAAGTCTCATATAGCATACTGTTACAATACACTGATCACAACTGATCGTTTGCAAGTACTACCCAGGTGAAATATGTCACAGCATAGAAAAAAATGTAACAGAGAGGCAGTAATTTGTATATATCAAAAACAAAACAGAAACTAACAATATTCAGCTAAAAATGTACAGTAGCAATGAATCAATGCAGCAAAAATTATAATAGATATGCACATGTTACACTTTTACATAATAAAATGTCATATTGATATCACAGTGGAAATGCTTATGATTGTGAGAGTCAGGGCAGGAGGAGGGTGGGGTAGAAGAAGTGAGGAGGTGTTAGTAGTTGAGAAAGAGTAAGGCTAGAGGTTATGAGTGTGTAACATGATGTGGCCTGCTGACTGGCAAGTACAGTTTGATTTGTTTTGGAGTCATTTTGTAAGTTCGACTTTCAACATGAGGAAAGGGGACTATAGTTTCTTCAGGTGTGATGGGGAAGGATTACCATATCTTAGGAGCAGGGATGGGGAAAGAGTGGACTGGTGCAGTGTAGCCAGGTTTTAGGGTGTTGGAATGGGAAATTGTTTGGGGGAAGCATCTAAGGGTGCATTATGTGTTTACAATAAAATTTGGCAGCTAGTAGTGGAAATGAATTAGGCTGAAGAGGCTTAAAAATGAGAGAGCCTAGCAGTAGGTCTACATTGTGCTGCTCTGGGAGGCATTTGACTTTTTTTGAGTGTTCATGAGAGTGTGAGTTAGTGATGAAGTGACAGATTTTGTTTTTGAGTCTGTTATGTGGAGGAGATATTCTTAGATTTATTTAACATTTGTTAACCAGGAAAGTCCGACTTGGAACAAAGCCAATTTTCAGCAGAGGCCCAGGGAGAAATGCTCCAGAAGTATGTCTTTGTGAGTGGGAGGAAACCCACATGAATGCAGGGAGGACATGCAGACTCCACAAAGAAGGCACCCCCAGCTGAGAATCAAACTGGAGAACTTCTTGCTGTGAGGTGATAACACTACCGCTGCACCACTGCGCCATCATGCTATGGCTATTATTGCTAGTCCATGTACAAACTGAGCCAGAAGGACTCCTTCTCATATAGCACTCCTAAGGTGGTTTGGATATGAAGGATGAGATATTCCTAGCCCACAAGAGAAGTGAATTAACTTTTGCCCTTGATTTATCCGTATTGGTAAATAATGCTGGTGACTGATCTAAACTTTTTGGAGTAATGTCTTGTGTTCTTTGGGTTCCTTGTAGATATTCAACAAAATAACATTAGTGCTAGGACAATGCAACCCATCAGTATGGCAAATCCTGAATCTGCACTTCTCATATTTTTAGTTATGACCTCTGCCTCCTACTAGCACTAGAATCTACTGCTTTCACATTTACAGGTAAATATCCTACCAAGTATGTCATGTCAATAGCCAAAGCAATTTCTGCTACTGTCTAAGGGCTGTAATTGTTTTATTTATAGGTGCTTATCCCCATTCACTCATTATGTCAGCTATAGCTGTCAAATTTCCTGTCATTCATGCCTATTTTTTCTGTTCATGTGTGAGTTAAAACTCAGTATAATATTTCCTAAGAAGACAAGTGCAATACAAAGAAAAGGCCAAGTCAACTGCAGACATGATACATGTGAATATATCTTTTTTCTCATTTTCTAGTATGTTGTAGCAAGATTTAATGGAAGGAAATAACAGTGGGAAGGCAATAACTTGCCATGTACTGATAAGTATTGTGTAGACATTGAATACTGAACATCTCAGCATTTTTATGGGAGGGGTTGTGCTCCTTCTTGTGATCACTATACTTTGAGCTTGTGGTGAAAGGAAACTGAAAGACAGCCATTGCTGTAGTCAGACAGCATTTTCCCTTTTTTGCCTTGAAAAATTATATAGTAATTTAGGATAAAGTTTTAACAAAACTAAGGCATGTAGACGCTTCCATTTCCAGAGTAATGGGATTTTAAAATATATTTATCCGTCTAAGCATAATATGTAGATTATGCACGATGTCAACAGCACACTAGCAAAGCAAGATCTTTAAGAGCATTGCTAATTAAAATATTCATCTGAACAATCTTGTCTTGCACTGAACATGCAGAGCTATATGTATGGCATCTTCATTTACCATTATATCTTTGCTGAAAGCCAGGTTACATATCCTCTGTGTGTCCAAGCGCACTTCAGTACATGGCAGAAAAGGTCAAAATGAAACATTAAAATAAAAGCATCCCAGACGAATAGGGGTCTAATTATTCAGTGACAGATGTAGAAGTAACGTGGCTCATTTGAGAGCTGCTGACAGTAAAGTGAATGGGCAGGACAGATAGAATGACTTCTCACCCAGAAAGGTTTAAACAAGCAAGGCTTACAATTCCCAGATTTGTTTCCATTTATGATAATGGCACTGTACCAGATGGCCCTCCTTCTCTGCCTACAAAAGAGTACAGTATTTCAATTTTAGAGAGCAGACTGCAGCAAGCACCTTCGACCGGTACTGTTTCACAGACGTCTTACAGTTTCTCTAATTATTATGCCTCTCAGGAAAGCTTCTGACAGTAATTGCTCTAATTTTTATGGCAAAGCATATTCATCATGTTGACGCGTGTAAGACAAATCGCTCTGTGGATAATGCCAACTGATTTTCATAAGATAACTAAAAATGAGAGCGTATTCATATTGTAATTTGATCTTAAAAAGGAAGCTGTGAAACAGAGTAGTCTTCGAGTGAGAGCAGTGATGGGTCGAATGCTCATTACTGAGAAATTCAAATAGTAGATACATTCCGAATATAGCTGTTTAATTGCCACTGTATGCTGTTATACTGTCTGCTAAGAAATACAGCAAATTTTAAATATATTTATATTACGATTTTAAGGCAAAACATTGGCATTCCTTGTACCTGCTATTGTTTTACAGTTGAAATTACATCTCTGACCTCTACTTAGTCATCAGGTAGTTATTCATTGTCTGTTAACCTGGAAAAATCTGCAATCAAGTATTTCAACATTTTAGTTATAAAAAGTAAACTTCTAGTGTTATTTGGCTTTCACACATAGCTGATTTACTTTGCATATCCTTTTACAAGACAGAGGTAATATATGTGTGTGTGTGTGTGTGTGTGTGTGTGTGTGTGTGTGTGTGTGTGTGTGTGTGTGTGTGTGTGTGTGTGTGTGTGTGTGTCTATGTGTGTGTCTGTGTGTGTGTGTGTGTGTGTGTGTTCTACCTCACTTTGAAGAGTCAGCATATTATTAACATCATATCATCATGTCCTGTCTATCAAACTTATCAAACTCCTTTGTTGTTGACTCATAAGCACAGGCTTTAAAATAGGTTCTGCAGGTTGGCAAGTCCTTCACCTTATGTTGCAACAGCTAATTGATGAAATGACATTCAATATTTCACTCAATGGACTAATGTTTGAATAATGTGCATTTCAGTGATGTGCACTGCACCCATCTCTCTCACTATGTATATATACAAAACTAGTATCAGTGGCTGAACAGGTACATGTATCTCACTTGCCGTTAGTGCTAGAAGATCAAAAGGTTGGAGGATCTATTCCCTCTCCAGGTGACTGGATCACTGACACTGTAGTGCAGGATTATTGGGGTGCTGTACTCCTGAGTGTACCATCCTTCAGATGAGATGTTAAAATAAGGTCCCATCTGCTGGAAACAGTGGTAGCTCAGGTGGGTATAAGAGATCCCACAGCACCTATCAAAATGAGTAGAGGTTGTCCCCTGATGCCATGGTTAAAATTTCCCTAGTAGCATAAATACCACCATATATATTTAGTCTTGATTTCTTATGACATGCCCTGGCCACCTACTAAACCATTTAAACATATATAAACTTCTGTTCACATAATAAGGATGAAACTCAGTCAAAAGTAGGTCATTGTCTTACTTCTAGAGCCTTTCTTTCTTGTTGGGCTAAACCCCTTATTATTGCCTTTAGCATCTATCTCTAGAAACTGTTTTACTAAGGCACTGTCCCAGGCCAATAGCTTTCTGCCCCAAAAGATAGTCTGCGCTCCCCAGTGGACATTCTCTGCATAAGGAAGTAAAAAATATAACACTCCTTCACATAGGAGAGGAGGAAATCTCTCAGACAGCACTTATCCTTAGCATCTAACAGAGTCCACAAGCTTCAGGCTTAAATGGTGGGTGTTACCCTACCACTGCTTCATCTCCACAATAATTTAAAGAAACCTCTGAATGAAATGATTCTGTGGTTAAAAAGGATATGAAATATAGTTCTGTAAACTATTTTTCTTCTTGGAACTGCTTTGTACGTGACCGTATTTAAAAAAAAAATGCATTTTAAATGAAAATAGAAGTTGCTGTTCCTGGAATGGGAAAGAATTATCAGACATGGCTAGGTGGCATTAACTGATATGTACTTCCAAAACAGGGATGCTTTATATCATGTAGGAGAAAATGGATTTAAATGGGAGAGAAGGCTTCCAATTGAAATGTCAGCACTTGAAACGCCAAGTACAGAAAAGATGAAAAAAGACTAAAAACCTGGAGAGGAGTGAGTCTCGAAAATTGCTCTTCTTCTTAAAACTGCTTTTTGCAGGGGAGACAAGTCCATCCTGCACCCCCCATGTGGGACAGCCCCAGAACTTATTTATACCAACTCTAAGATTGCTATAGCTCCAAGAAAAGGGAATACTCCGAGAAGTGGCATTTCTGACTTGTATATGTAAGTCTGCTCTTTGCGACATTCACTGTCTGTATTTTGGGACTCGGTCTAGTGGGTCCCAATATTTTAAATGGTAAGTGGCAGGACCTGGCTTGCAAACAGTGAAAGGGGAATTTAAACCCAAACAGATGAAATATACAGTGGAGGGGGAAGTATAAACTTGCTTGTGCTACAACTAAACTTAGACTTTTTTTTTAATTTATGTTGTTATTATTAAACTAAGTTTGTTGTGTTTTGAATTAATTATTTACTAAGAACTTCTCGAGTTAGTTTACTGTTAATATTTGTTTGGTGTTGTTTTATTCCTGTATATGTATGTTCGTGTGCAATTCATTTTCTGGTATCTTACAGACTAGTTATTTGCAAAAGTGATTTAAATAACTGGACTTGACAGGTTTTATTTTTCTTTATGGCAGTCAGCATTTGGAAATCTGAAACTAAATAAACCAGAGTGTGACCATGCAGCCACAATCCAAAAACTAATGAAATAGCAACCAGGCCTCACAGTGCTGAACTGCCTGAGGAATCCAGTCCTGTTAAACCCAAATGTTAATATCCACACAAACACAAACCATTTCGTAAAAGAATTTATGAACATATTTATGCTATAAACAGCCAAAACACCTATATTGCCTTGTATAGGCACGTTCAGAATTGTGAAGGGCTTGATAAATATCTTTTTGGCTTCACTGAAGTTGTACCAATTGATAATAGTGGGGGTTCTTGAGAAACTAAACTTTAAATGAAAGAACCATTGTGGCAACTTAGACTTGGCACTGTTAGTGATAAATGTCTCAATGAACATGTTTCACTAGCACCTGTTTTAAAATTAAAAGCTGCTCAACTATGATTTCATCTGGATGCTCACATCAAATGACATACACACATTGTTTTAAATTTTGGTATATATATGCATTTGCACTATGTTTTCATTTTTTATTATATTATGAGATATTTTTTAAAACATATAACATTAAAATTTATTAAAACTTTTTATACATGTTGGCATTATTAGCTTTAATACACTATGTTGCTTTAATTTTGTATTAGTTTGCCTTTTAAACCAATTAATGATGTATTTATGTGACTTTTCAAATGTATTTAAAGAGGACTGGCTTTATTAAAACAGTTCTGATGAAGTCCAGTAAGCTAAAGGACAAAAGCACTTAACAATTAATTGTTTTTAAACCATTTTTTTCTATGTTCACACTCTGTTAAGTAATGATTTAATTAAATTCAAGACACTACATTATTGAGTTCTCCCTGGTGATCCAGTTTATCTAGTTTTGTTTAATTTAGTTTTGTATCGTGTGGCTGGTTCATGTTTGTGTGGATATTAACATTTGAGTTAAACAGGATTGGATTCCTCAGGCAATTCAGCACTACATGAGTCCTTGTTGCAGTTTCGTTAATATTTGGAAATACCTTTTAAGGCACATAATTTTAGGCTTAATATAAGTATTTTTACTTGACTATTGAATCACTTACATCGTAACATGTTTGCTTTTACTTTAGTTTGATGACTTACAACTGTTTATGGCTGATGGTCTACAGTTTAAATCCTGATATCTCAAATAATAAAAAGTGTGATCATTTAGATATGCAGAGTATGCAGATATATTTTCTGATTTATAGGAAATATACAACAGGTGAAAATATAAGATGTTTTTAGCCTTCTTTCATAAGCATCTTTTCAGCTTCTGTCAATATTTTGTGTTGTGTTGTATACGAACAAACTTAGCTGTTTGTCTGCTTTGAAAAGATATGCAAGTTTCACTGATTTGGAATTCATTGCATCTGATATATATTTTCTCACGTTCACTGAATAACTCATTGTGAAGGAAATGTCTCTGTACTTTTCTCTTAAACTGACCTTTCTTTGCATGTACTTGGCAAGTCAGGGATAGCACTTCATGTTAAAAGGAGTAGCTGGATGTGTATTCATAACTAAAAGAAAAATAATAAAATAAAAATCTTCAGGATCCAGTTATGGAAAATGGGAAGTACAGACAAGAGTGTCAGAGAGGCAGAGAGAGACAGACAGAGAGTGAGATGTGTGATGTGCTGTTAATGAGAAATGGCCATTTAGCTCACGGAGCTCTGGAAGCAAGAGGTTATGTCAGAGAACTGTAGAACTTTAGGGAAGAATGTGGGTGTTAGAGATTGAGAGAAGATTCCCTACATAAAAACAAACTAGGATTGCATATTAGCAGAGCAGACCGGCAGACAGGATGAGGATGGAAAAAGCTGTGGAAGAAACACAGAGAACAGAAGGATAATGGCAAATACTGTCTTAGGCCTTCAAACAAATTGGGTAATACAGATTAAATTTCATTCCAGGATATAGTCCTGCACTGTGGCATCTGGTGACTTGAATGCCATGATGGATTTTGCTCAAGTCTATTCATACTTATTTGGACCATTTTTTTTAAATAAAAAGCTTCATGCACTTTTTATTAAAACACTGGCTCAAATAAATTTAGTGTTTTCGTCTGTGACATCATGTAAAGTAGATGTTCATAGACATTAACAGATGCTTCTCTGCACATGTGCATCTTGTTTCCATTAAAGTCTATGGACGCCTCTCATGTTTTCCCCCTTAGTTGTTGTCACTGATGTTAAACCTCAGTGTCAACAACATTGGGGAAAACAAATTTTACAACTTTTTTTTAAAGCCAGAAAATATCTGTAGCTATAATGAATATGCAGATTGGTTCTTTATGCACCACATACAGTGATGCAAGTCAAAAAAGCATGACAAAACACTTTAAAGAAAATGGAAATAGTAGTATAGTCATCCAGAAAACAGATGATGAGGTAAAGGAGGCTGAGGTAGAAAGACAGGTGTGGATAACAGTGACAAGTGATAAAGACAGAGACAAAGGTGGTAATGCAGGAGACAGAACCAAAAGTATAGGAACTGGACAGGGAGAGGTACAAAAGCAGATGATAGGAGCAAAGGACAAAAGGGGAAAACAATGAGAATCATTGTGGAAAGAGCATAGGACAGATGGTAACGGGATGATTTAAACCACAGTCAGGGCAGCAACCACCACCAGCAATGGGGAGTTATAGGGCCAATGGAAATCAAGGAAGAAAGGCTGCAGATAGGAGGAGAGGGAAAGGAGGGAATTATATGCTGTCTTCAGAATAGTAAAGTCTGAATATTGGGCTTAGATGGCTGTCACTGTTGATGTGACATCTTAATCCCATGTTCAAAAATGAAGAAAAGGAGTTGTAGATGGATGGATGGATGAAAATGGATCTGGTGATTATAAGGCTCGGTCAACCAAGATGATTAAGCATCTTGCAAGGCAGATAGCAGAGACCACATTACAGTGAACAGGTCAACAGGTAAATAGTTTGTGAACTATGGAAGAAGATGGCAAAGGTGGCCACTGGTGCCCACCGGCAGTAGTGTTATATACTGTAGTGCATGCAGACACTAATGACCCGACAGAAGAGACATTTCATAAGACAGCATACAGGGCCAGGAGTTGGCAGAAAGATACCGACACAGGATGTTAGAGGTAACATTCTCAGAAGTGTTGTCTGCTCCAGCATCCGGCAAATGGAGGAATAAGAGATATAGGAAATATAATAAGTTACTGTAGAATGAAACAATGGAGAAAGTTCCAGAGACATAAACATGGCAGAAAGGCCAGATGTATGCCAGGAAAAAAGCAACATATAAGTCTTGAAGGAGTAGAGGGTCTCATATCTAGGGTAGAATGGCACATTTCAGTTATCATATTTTTATACTAAGATGGAAGAAACAGGGAGTGTGAAATAAGTAGAGGATTGCAAAAAGGTTTTTATATGTGATTCAGAAGGAAAAACTGGGACCTTAACAAAGAAAGAAGCAAGAGGGAGACTGAAAATATTTCTGGGTAGTATTATTACTCATTACAAGAAGTATAGGAAGGTATATTTGAAGCTGGATGTACTGCTGAAGGAGAGAAAGGAAGATACTACCTGTACTGCAGAAAAATAGAAGTGTAATGAGAGGTGGTAGGCAATGGAGGTGCACTGGCACAGGTTGTTTGGGAATGAAAAAAGAGAGAAGGATGAGGGTAGAACAGTGATTTATATAAAGAAAAAGACCTTATCAGAGGTGAAAGAAAGAATTGTTAGAACTTAGAAAATGTAGCATTGCAGTTAAAACAGATTAAGGAAAGGTGTTCGGTTTACACCATGTCCCCAGACCCTTTAGGAACAAACATGACATGCAGCATCAGACATGACATCTTATATATGCCTTCTGAATGGACAAATATGAGAGGTCCCCCTTACCACCAAGAGTGCAAAGAGTAAAATAAAGACAGGATGCTCTGTTAAATGCACAGATTCTATAAACTTGAAACACTTTTCAATAAATTGTGCTGCCAAATGTCATAACATCCCATACTGGAAACAGGCATTTGGCTGTTCATAAAAAAAGTCTGACCTTTCTCCATCCCTAAGAAATAATGTGGCAAACATTAAATTGCACCCTCAGCAACATCCAGTTCCACCTTCAGCTTCTAGTCTCACAACCAAAACTACTATCTAAGAGCACAACTGGTGTAGATAACATAGACATACCCAGTTTATACAAGTACATTTTTAACCCAGTCATTCATAAGTGGTATACTAAATGCTCAGTGCTTGTCAGACTGTACAAATGTCAGAGTCCTTTAACATTTGCTATTATATCATGAACAGTTTTATTTCATCCACCTCTCCAGAACTCACACAAGACATGCTAGGAAACTCTTGCATAAGTCCAGATAGTTACAGTGCTGAAAACTCCATATCATTTTCACTAAATTTCTTGCACCGGCTAGTAATGGCATTCATCAAAAGTTGTCCCATAAATGCCAAGAACCCCCTATTAACTCATCCATCCTGTATATAACTGGTCATCGCCAAAGGGGCACAAAACATCATTGGTGATGATGCTAAATCTTTAGATAATTCAAAGCATTTAGAAACTCATGCTGTCTTACTTGATTTTCATCCCCTTCACGATATCAGTAATTTACCCTGCTGTCGAATACACTGCACATGTAACAGTCACTTTTGGATGCATTTTGTCATTTTCCAAAGTATTCCACAAGTCTATATTTGCAAAAAGAAATTATCAGACACTAAAACACTAGGTGTAACATTTTGACTGGAAGAGATATCATATCACTATTACTGGAAATGGCAGCCAAAACATACACTGCAGAAATTCCTTACTACAGCTTAGTAACAAGGGTCTTATTAAAGTGGGTAAAATATCAGACCCTTCCTGTTTTCTCATTATATGTTCACTTTCACAATCAGACAATTCAGGTTACAAAAGATGTTCCTCGGACATTATAAGCAATATTCATGAAACATCACCTTGTAAACCTGCTTAGTTATTTTCCAAGCAGACAGGAAATATACTCTGAAATCTTTCTAGTTCCAGACACTGCTGCTGCTGCTGCATGTAGATTTTCATCCATAGTAAAACAATAAGGCAATTATCTTGGTGTCTTGTTTAGCCATTTTTTTCATAAAACAAATTCTGCAATTTCCAGGCATTGTGTGGGATAGGGAGTATTTAATGGATAATGCAATACATGTCCAGTTTATTAACATTCTTAATCACTGTGTGCACTGTGACGTCCTTGCACTGGGTCAGTAATTAAAGAGCATCAATCCTCACCACTGACACTGGTAAGGGATGTTTGCTTGGAGCAAAAATAGAAACACGCAGTATTTTCAGATGCAGCTCTCCGCACCAAGCACAATTTCCCTTAAGAGCACACAGGGAACACACTCCTGTCCGGGGGCTGGGTGCCCTACTTCTCCTAGCATAGCTGACAATACCTCACATCACCACATCTCTTCCCCCATTGAAGACACAAGCTAGTTTTTTAAGTGACCCTTAAGAAATGTGGCTTGAAGAATGAGTCTGTCTGGGAACATACTACCCCCTTTACTAAAACCTGAGCCAGAATGATGCACATATATCTTATCAAATACACACATATAGCTTTGCTAAGATGTGTTATAGCATCTGGAAGCTATAAGACCATTTCAAAAACTTCCACCCTTCCAGGGTAGCAATTAGTTCACCTTTAAAGACAATACAGTAGGATTTCTAGTCCTGGTTTTCACAGACATTTTGTCTCTGGCTGCAATCAAGAACTGTAAGACACAATATTTTATGGCCTAAACCACGTAATTTAATTTCAGACTATTTTTCAGCATTAGCTGGACTGAGATTAACCTCTTCTGCTCCACTATCCTCTGTTACAATATATTCATTTCAACAGTTACAATACAGTCTGACATACAGGTGTATTTCTTTTCGTTCCAGCAGGACCGTTTGTTAGCATATTTTTTTAACACAAGCAACTTTACAAATGTATTTTCAACACAAGCACCTGTACAAATCAGTTTGATAT